>NW_026598033.1:2500-14516 GCF_029784155.1 Uranotaenia lowii
CATAACACACATGGGCCCTTGCATCTCGTTGACAGCATCTTGCCAACATATCGGAGCGAGCATAGATGATAGATGAAGCATAACTACACCAGCATCTTAAGTGCTGGAGTGTTATAAGTAGTAGAAGATTTTTTCTCTATTGCTGTGGTGGATTATGTGAGTGGACTGCTTCTTAGACGACGTAAGTTCAATGTCTGATTTTCATTCATTGGTAACCACTTACAAAGCTGTCCAACCGTTGACTTACTGGAACCAGATGTGATTTTCAAGTCATAGATTGTGTGTACCCGGGTAATGATCCATGCCGGACAGGTGCTTTTCCGATAGGTAATGACGGAGTTGAGATATGGGCAATCGGATGCGTAACAAGATTTCAGTTATGTGTAGACGACGGATTTGATTGATGCGGATGTGTCATTGTAAAGGGCTGTTTTCGTTTGGGGAAGAAAGTGCATAGTAGATATCGATTTTTTCCTTGATTTTGTTACGCAATTTCTTATAAAAAACTAAAATATTCCTTTGTCCGTAATTTATGCAAAAACTGTAAATATTAACACATAAAAAGCAGGTTCGTCTATTTTTTCTACGTTAAGAAATACGTTCTCAATAGTTTTCTCGTATTCACAAGGATGGCAGCCAAAAGCGTCAAATCAAAATAAGAAAACCGACCGTAAAAGTTGCCCAAAAACTGTTTTATGTAAAATTTGAACTCAATTGGATTTGATTTAGGGATGCCTCAAAGCGTCTAAAGGTTATAAAAAATTTGGTCAAAATGGATCATCTTGACAAAAATGACAACAATGACAAAAATGACAAAAATGACAAAAATGACAAAAATGACAAAAATGACAAAAATGACAAAAATGACAAAAATGACAAAAATGACAAAAATGACAAAAATGACAAAAATGACAAAAATGACAAAAATGACAAAAATGACAAAAATGACAAAAATGACAAAAATGACAAAAATGACAAAAATGACAAAAATGACAAAAATGACAAAAATGACAAAAATGACAAAAATGACAAAAATGACAAAAATGACAAAAATGACAAAAATGACAAAAATGACAAAAATGACAAAAATGACAAAAATGACAAAAATGACAAAAATGACAAAAATGACAAAAATGACAAAAATGACAAAAATGACAAAAATGACAAAAATGACAAAAATGACAAAAATGACAAAAATGACAAAAATGACAAAAATGACAAAAATGACAAAAATGACAAAAATGACAAAAATGACAAAAATGACAAAAATGACAAAAATGACAAAAATGACAAAAATGACAAAAATGACAAAAATGACAAAAATGACAAAAATGACAAAAATGACAAAAATGACAAAAATGACAAAAATGACAAAAATGACAAAAATGACAAAAATGACAAAAATGACAAAAATGACAAAAATGACAAAAATGACAAAAATGACAAAAATGACAAAAATGACAAAAATGACAAAAAATGACAAAAATGACAAAAATGACAAAAATGACAAAAATGACAAAAATGACAAAAATGACAAAAATGACAAAAATGACAAAAATGACAAAAATGACAAAAATGACAAATATGACCAAAATGACCAAAATGACCAATATGACCAAAATGACGAAATTGACAAAATTGACAAAATTGACCAAATTGACAAAATTGACAAAATTGACAAAATTGACCAAATTGACAAAATTGACAAAATTGACAAAATTGACAAAATTGACAAAATTGACAAAATTGACAAAATTGACAAAATTGACAAAATTGACAAAATTGACAAAATTGTCAAAATTGACAAAATTGACAAAATTGACAAAATTGACAAAATTGACAAAATTGACAAAATTGACAAAATTGACAAAATTGACAAAATTGACAAAATTGACAAAATTGACAAAATTGACAAAATTGACAAAATTGACAAAATTGACAAAATTGACAAAATTGACAAAATTGACAAAATTGACAAAATTGACAAAATTGACAAAATTGACAAAATTGACAAAATTGACAAAATTGACAAAATTGACAAAATTGACAAAATTGATAAAATTGACAAAATTGACAAAATTGACAAAATTGACAAAATTGACAAAATGGATAAAATTGACAAAATTGACAAAATTGACAAAAATGACAAAAATGACAAAAATGGCAAAAATGACAAAAATGACAAAAATGACAAAAATGACAAAAATTTCAAAATTTTAAAAAACAAAAAAATGACAAAAATTAAATAAATGACAAAAATGCTTAAATGGTTAAATTGACAAAGCAGTCTTCAGTCATTTTCCGAAAAAAAAAAAAATGGAAAAGATATATTCAACACACGACCTCTAGATTAACCTAGATTTTTGATAAGTTTATTTGCGCTTCTTCGATGTATGATTTGCAACAACCATTGTATATTCATTTGAAGTCAAACAGCTTCAAGATCTGTTGCGGTTAACTTCAATTTGAACATGATTTTGATCTGGAATCTGACCCAGATTCTCGTCTTGATTAAAGTTTTTAAAAGAAAATGATCCTGAATCCGATCCTGATATGAGAGACTGTTTTGATCTAAATTCTGTTTGTGTTTGTCGTCCTGAAGTATCTTGATCTTTATTCAAAACCTGCTCATGATGTGTAAATTAGTTCTGATCGTTATACGAAACCTGAATCCGTTCAGTTATGAAATGCTGATCCAGAGAACCTGGTCTTAATTCTAGTCGTGATCCGGATTCTTACCGTGATTTGGAAAGTGAATCAGATCATAATCTGGAACCTGTTTTTGATTCTGATTTGGAATCTGATCTGATCGTAATCCTTATTCTGATCCTGACCCTAGTCTCAATCCTAATCTTCATCTTTAATTCTGAACCTAATCCGAATATTTTGTCAAATTCAGTTTTTAGTGAAATCAATCATTTATCACTTATTAAGTGAAATATTTTCAATTATAAAAAAACAAATCTACTTAAAAGAAAATATCTGATTCTGAATTTGTTTAATACACCTATTTTTGAGTTGAGGAATAATATTTTAAAGATGATGATAAATGATCTGATAAGTAAAATTCAACAGATTTTTAAAACTTGGAAAGATATCATCACAAATATTTCTGGTGTCACTGAACTAAGTTTAAATTTTTTTGAATCTATTTGTCAAAATTTGAACTTCAAACCTGCAAAACGATTAACGATTTAAAAATATATGTAGTTCAATTTGGTTTAAAACTTCTGTAAAAATAAGGAAAAGAAAACAAATAGAAAACCTCAAAAACTTTTTTCACAGAACTCAAAATTACTTGAAGTCTTCAGGAAAAATTGTTTATTGATTCAAAACCTTTATTTTCAAATGTTTTGTTTTTGTTTGAAAGTTTTGTCGAAAATGTAGGAATTCATTAAATGTCTTTGAAATATTTTTCAATGTTAGTCAAAATAAGCTTTCAAGTTCTTTGCTCTTCGAACGCATGTAAACTTTGTGGCCTTGTTTAATTTATCAAAAAGTTTTTAAATGTGATTTTGATCATTACGAAGAATAAGAAACACAAAATATACTTAAGATTGGAATTGGTTTCTTTAAGAATATTTCATACCAGCACGATTTTTTGTAAATCAAAATTTATTGCAATAAAGTAGAGGATACATACATAGTTTAAGACTTGTTGATGTTTTAAATAAAACCCCTTATATCGATATAATACCTACATTTTTTTAAATTTCAATTGAAATTTAAAGACCAATAAGAAACTGATATGAAACAAATTAATTTTAAAACATTGAGAGTAACAAAGAATACACAAATTTCAAAACAATGCAGATCAAGATTAGGCCTCAAAGTTACTGTTCTTTGCATCATTTTTTTCTCTTTTCATCAATGAATTCCAAAATCAAGATCGCACAGAAAAAAATTTTGACTATTACGTGTCACTGAAACTGCAACCTTTAAAATAAATCAACCGCTAATCAACAAAGCCTGTAATTTTAAATTGTTTCCCTAGAAAGTTAACAAAGATTCATTTATTATTACAGCAAGTGTCCTGTAAAAAAGTTGTACACTAAAAATTAAATGTCACGTTTTCATGTTTTTGACCTGTAAAAAACGGTTAATGTTAATGTTACAGGACATTTGCGTAATTTTACAGGAAATAATTTATGCTGTGCGATTCGAAAAAGATATGTCTTTGTCTTAAGAACTGAAAAATTTGGAATTGCAAAGCAAAATTTAAAATTTGGAAAATGAATTTGATAATCACTGCCGGGTATGAATAAAAATAATAAGTATTTCAACATTGAGAATTTTAATAGATACTATGCCATGTCAAAACATTTTTTAAATATAGTTGAAATTACGAGCTCTTTTAAACTTGGAACTAAACATTTAAAAGAACAAAAGAATTAAATAAGAAGTTGGGGATTGAAATATGATGTTGAAGAATGTTTTGTATCTGCAGAAAATGTTTCATGCATCTTTAATATCCTTTTTTGCTCATTCAGTTGACGGTGTCGAGTATTGAATATCTGCCATATGGATACAATGTTGTCGATACGTTCAATTAGGATTTCATGAATGAATAGTAAATTTGAAACGGTTGGCAAGATGCTTTGAATTTGTATACAATTCTTAAGAAAAACACCTTTTAAAGACAAGGCAGGGTTAATTAAAGACAAGAATGATTGCCTTTTTTATTGTTTTTTTTTTGTCACTGGCACTGTTGCAAACCTTAATGTCATAAACAAGCAAAATCGACACCTGGGACGATGCACTTAGTGGAAATGCATGGAATTGCAATTAAAAATTTACTATACAAAATTGTTGAAAACGCAGGTTTCAGAGGTGGAAAAGAGTTATCTTTATTCATGTTTGGTCTGTGGGGTCAGTAGAATACAACTATATTAATTAGCGATAACTAATAGTCACTTTCCACTTCTTCTCTTCCCTAACCGGAAAAGTACTCTTCTCTCAATGAGTATTTTGATATTCTTACCCAGAATATCTGGCAACACTGTTGTGTTACCACAAACTCAATTCGAGTATTCCCGCCTTACCGTGTGATGATGTAAACATTTGTACAGAGTTTATCATCATCACCTGTCATCAGCAATCATTGATCTATTGTTCTTGACTGCGAATTGGGAAAAGCGAGAGGAACCAAAACAATGTTTTGTTTCTGCTGCAATCGGCAGCATTGTGGATCCGCCGTGTGTTTCAAAAATGAAAATTGTACAAATTTTTAAGAGTAAACACTATGCATATTCTCCATCAAAATTTCGTAACAATGTGTGAAGAAAAAAAAATGGTTGATATTTTTATGAATTTCCTCTTTTCCAAAACGATTTTGCAATCCATTACCATATGCCATGATCGCTGGAGTTTCCAAATAAACAAGCTCCACGTGGTCAATGATTGCTACTCAGTGATTGATCTTCAGTCTAGGCCATTTTTTCAATGAAAACAAATATTTAACATTAGGTGTGATCTGAGATGTGGTCTCAGACACCATTTTAAATTAGAACAACGTAGATCAATAGACTGACAATTACCTTGGAAAAGATCACCAAAACTGGTAGAAACGCCGTGTATATCAAAACAAAATTGTTGGATATTCTTAAAAGTCCGAAAAAGTCAGAAATATTTAATAAACAATTAATCAATGGTCAAAAATACTTTTATATTAATTAAAAGCAGAAATTATTCATAAAAAGAACTGATGAAAAGCATTGCAGGATCTCATGGAAATGAAATTTTGAACTCTTTAAAAAGTAAGTCTACAAATTTAAAATTTAATGCATAATCTGCTTTTAGATTCAAGTTAGTGAAATAATAAAAAAAACGCTAGTTGAGTGCAGCCCAAAAAGCACGGTTGGCCGAGATTTTCACTGTTCACCAGCTTTGATATAAGACCATTTTGGTAAGAATCTTAGCCTTCTAAGTTATAAACCCTTAAGATTGTAAAATACATAGTGTCTGAGATGAGCAAATTCTAAAAATCTTTAAAAATTTTAATAAAAAATCGTGTAAATTTATTTTTCAAAAACGTTTGGTAAGTTGTTACCAAAATTAAATCGTTAAAATTACATGGAATATTCATACATCCTCACCTAATAGTCGAAAGTTACGAATGTGCAACCAATTGACCCATAAAATGAGCTTTGCAGTCCATTCAAACAGTTCGATCATAGTTTGATTGATCCCCTGGCAAGAAGGCAGCCAACAATGCTGTTTAACCTTCCGTTTAAAGCCCCCCAACTCAATGGATAGGTAACCGGCAATCGCTAGTTAGTAAGTAGTTACAAGAGCATTGGGTAACGCCAAACCATTCACTTGAAAGGGCCACCACACTCCAATAATTGCTAATCAATCGCTGCTCCGTTTGTTTCAGTTTTGTTGGCCTTTTTCCGCACCTCGATCAATTGGAAGCTTCCAAATCAGCGACCTAAACCCAAGGAACTACGCGCCCCAATCGATCAATGATTGGCGATTGCAATGGTTTACTAAACTACCTACTACTACCTTCGGAAAGAGGTTGTCGAAATGGACCAATCCAACGATGTATGAATGAACGAATGAATGAATGAATGACGATGATGTTACGAGCATTTCCACTGGAAATAAGGTGTTTTGGCAAATCGCTTTTTCGACACCGCATCTACACACTTTTCAACCCAATCTTGAGTCATTCAGCGATTTGATTGTTCCGCGTAAAATGCATGGGGTGATTTTTTTTGCTGCAGTTTTACTATTAACTACGAACTTCGAATGGCATTTGAACATACCGAACATACGTAAGGTTGGTCCTACTAAGTACCGTCATCAAAGCGTCAGGGGGTTGATGATCGGGGGCTGTTTTTCCTTCAAATGGGGCGCAAAATTGTCGAAGTACTTTAGAGAAACTTTTGACGGCCCACTGTTTGGGTAATTTGGTGGAACAGAATTCGAACACAGGTTGTTGGGGAAATAACATCAATTAAAGTGGGGCACACGACAAAAAAACTTTGGGGCTCTAAAGGTGAATTGATTTTTATTTTTTTGCTATGTCAGAGAAAATACATATGTTTCTTGGGTTTTTCCTGGTTATAAAGTTAAGATGGTATAGGAAGGTACAAATTAAACTCTTCAGTTTTCAAACTTAATGAAATTTTCTGAAAATTTTTCAGTATCCTTAGTGAAAGCTGCCAAGAAGTTCCATATTTCTTGAATAAGGGCCAAGAATAATTTATAACAATGAACATGACCGTTGATGGAAGATAAACATTCGATTTGTGTTTATTGATCCCATTTTTTGGATTAAAAAATCATCGTTTGTACTGTCAACACTAAGCAACTTGACACAATGAAGAGCTTGAATTTTAAATATAACAGCTGTTGAACTGTGTTATTTGAAGATCATTTAAAATGGAAAACTCGTCGATTCAAACAAAAATATGAAATATTGCTAAAAGTTAAAAAAAAGAGTGCTGCTTAATGTAAACATACCGTTTGCTTAAGGTTGTTTGTGACAAGAATTTCCATTTATCACAACTACAAAAAAAATTGTAACGGATCATTTGAACTTTAATGGTATAAAAAAATTTAATTTTCCTACTACCAGGATTTAAGTTAAACCGGATTATTTAAAAGTAGGTACAAATGTACAAATTGAACGGAATTCTTAGCATTTTTTATAAAAATTACTTGTGTGGGAATAAGACTGCCCCAAATGTGTATGGGAAATTCAAAACCTGTAAAATGTTATGCGCTGCAGGCTAAAATTGATCCTAGGCCTAGTGCAAGATCTCATACCAAATTTGGGCCAGATCGGATAACTGGAAGGGGTCGCTCAACGAGCGTGAAGTTTGTATGGGATTTTGAGACATTTTGTTCGGAAAAAACATGAAAAACCACTTTTTATCAATAACTTTTGTTTCCTTCGGCCGATTTCTTTTGAAAATGGGTTTTCTTGATGCCAAAATTATAAATATTTCATCCGAAGACTGCATTTTGATTTGAATTAAGATAAAAAAGTTATCAGGCTTCAAAAATTGGGAAACTTTTTTAGGAGTGGTATTCATCACGGTTAATGCTGCGTCGAAATATTCGAATGCCCCGACTCATTAACAATGATGAATACCACCCTTAAAAAAGTCAGCTCACTTTTGAAGCCTAATAACTTTTTGATCTTAATTCGAATCGAATTGCAGTTTCCGAATGAAATATTTGTCATAATTTGGGCTTCAAGAAAACCCGTTTTCAAAAGAAATCGGTCGAAGGAAACAAAAGTTATTGATGAAAAAGTGGTTTTTCATGTTTCTCCCGAACAAAATGTCTCAAAATCTCATACCAACTTTAGGCTCCATGAGCGACCCTTTCCCGTGATCCGATCTGGCCCGAATTTTGCATGAGATCTTGCACTAGGCCTAGGATTAGTTTAGCCGCCAGCACATAACTTTTTCAAAAGTCAGGTCATATGGGGCACTCTAGTGGGAATGGAAAACTACAGCTGAATTGGCCAACCGATTTTGTTTTTGGTTATTTTTCTAGGATTGTTTTGCATCATGATTATTTTTAAATGAGAATGTCAAAACCATATTTATTTCAAATTTTCAAGGTAATAGATTTTTTTTAGATAAACATGAGGGTCAAAGATTAGGAAGAACATTAGCCGTAAATATAAGAAAATTCTCGAGAAAGATACAACCGCGCACCGACAGCACTTGAACTTGCAATTTCCGCATCAGAACAACGGCGCGTTAGTCAATTACACCACGGTGAACGTTTCAAAATTAAAGAAACCGTGACTAAAATAATCAGGATAAATCAGGATTGGGAGTCCCAGAAGATTTTTAAGATATTTGGGTGCGTCTGAAAAAAGGTTACAAGCCTCCAAACTTCCAATAGTGTCAGATTGACACTATTGGACGAATTAAGGTTAAAATGTGTAAATTTGTCTGTTTATTGAAACACATGATTTTCGTGAAAATAAAAAAAATCAGGCAAATCGGGCTTATTTCCAAAAAATCAGGAAAAAATGGAGGATTATCAAGTTATCAGGATGGACCTAAAAAAAAAACAAAAAGAAAAAAAAAGATGCAAATTTTGAAAAATCAGGCACATTGGCTACCCTGCTCGTTTGTGTTTTTGCCTTCTATTGATCCCTCTTGTTTCTCTATCACCTTCCATCAACTCGGAATTTCAGCCGAGTGCAATATTCTATCAATATGGAATCCGGGACGGCCCGGGACCTGTAAAATTCAATGCCATCGACCAAATATGAACGTTTTTGAATCACGAAAAAACTCCCCTTTAATTCGATTAAAAGCAACATAAAAGGAATCAATGGATGGATAAGGTTCTGAAATCAATCTTTTCGGTAGTTTATTTTATAGTTTTGCTAACATTTAATAAAATTTCACCTGTTTATTGAGCTATCGAAAACAAGAGTTGAAAATTCACCTAGTAATCTATTTATCGACACCCATCATCTTGGGTAAGTTTATACTGTTTCCATGGTGTAAAAAACGCCGTGAAGTAGACAAGCAATTCCAATATGCAAATATTAATATTCCTGACCTAACAAAAGAGCTGGAAATATGCTTGTCGAAAACTAAAATTGAATGTCGAAAACTAGATCATCGGAAGGTTTTAGTAAAAGGATATTAAAAACGTTGTTTTGAAACTTTCAATCAGTAAAAAAGATAGAGAATGAAGAAAAAAGTCTGATTCATATAACCAATCATATTTGAAATGGAAAACTTCAGTCAATTTATTCATTTACATGGTTTTACTGACAAAATAAGCAAAAACTGTCAAAATCTAGGTATTTTACCCTAATTGTGGCAATTTTTAGAACTTTTTTTTTAATAATTTTGCTGATTTGGTTGTTTTTGACAATTTTGCTAATTTATTTATTTTTTTTTTGTAGAGAAATGAATCCAACTTAGATGAAATTTCAGGGACTAGATAAGAGAAAATCGACGTTGAAAAACATGCGAAAAAAAATTCGCCTTGTCTCCCGGTGAGACTTGAACCCACATCTTGCGCCTCTCCGGGGCCCATGTATTAACATTCTACTACAGGAGACCAACCTGGCGTATGAATATTATACTGGTTGAGTGTCGATGTCTATCGGAATGAAGGGAATAGTTCTCCCATGTGATCATAATCATTTTTCTTGGTCTATTTCTATTCCCATCATTTCATCTTACGGTAGTTGGAATCAAGTTTGGACATTTTTAAGCACGGCAAGATTTGCATTGCCTTCTCATATCCTGCACGGGTTGTCAGTTATGATGAGAAATGATGCGTTTTGCCGTATTTGGATATCCAGCCAATTTCGGTGTTTGGCACCGCCTTATTTCTATTTTTAAATTGCGACCCAGAGATGGGTCTGGTTCAAGTCTCACCGGGAGACAAGGCGAATTTTTTTCGCATGTTTTTCAACATCGATTTTCTCTTATCTAGTCCCTGAAATTTCATCTAAGTTGGATTCATTTCTCTACAAAAAAAAGTTTCGCTGACTGAATGTTTGAGTCAAGACCCATCTCTGGGTCGCAATTTAAAAATTTGCTAATTTAGTTTTTTTATTTCAATTTTTTGAATTTTGCAAATTTTTTATATTGTTATTCGGGAAAATTTAAAACAAAACAATAAAAGTTGACAAAATTCACAACAATAACAAAACTGACGAAATTGACAAAAAAGTGGACATTGACAGAATCGACCAAATTAAAAAAAATACAAATCTGACAAATATGAAAAAAGGCACAACTGACCAAATGTAAGAAAGTGTTCAACCCTTCATTTCATGATTTTTTTATTTTTTTAAATCATTTTTTACAGTTGGAAATGATGAGTACATCAAGAAAAAAATTAAAATAAAATACGATTTTTCATTTTTTCCATACATTAATTGTTGCAAATTTTTAACTTTATGAAACGAAGGGTTTAAATAAACAAATTGATAAAATTTACGAAAATTTAAAAAAAAAGACAAAAGTATGGACCACATTGATTTTTAAATTTATTAAATTTGACGGAATTGATTAAACAGACAAAACAAACATAATTGACAAATAAAAAGCGAATTTCGACGTTATTATTATTTTGGTTATGTTTGCCATTTTTGTCATTTCTGTAATTTTCGCCATTGCTGCAATTTTTGTCATTTTTGTCATTTTGTCATTTTTGTCATTTTTGTCATTTTTGTCATTTTTGTCATTTTTGTCATTTTTGTCATTTTTGTCATTTTTGTCATTTTTGTCATTTTTGTCATTTTTGTCATTTTGTCATTTTTGTCATTTTTTGTCATTTTTGTCATTTTTGTCATTTTTGTCATTTTTGTCATTTTTGTCATTTTTGTCATTTTTGTCATTTTTGTCATTTTTGTCATTTTTGTCATTTTTGTCATTTTTGTCATTTTTGTCATTTTTGTCATTTTTGTCATTTTTGTCATTTTTGTCATTTTTGTCATTTTTGTCATTTTTGTCATTTTTGTCATTTTTGTCATTTTTGTCATTTTTGTCATTTTTGTCATTTTTGTCATTTTTGTCATTTTTGTCATTTTTGTCATTTTTGTCATTTTTGTCATTTTTTTCATTTTGTCATTTTTTCATTTTGTCATTTTTTCATTTTTGTCATTTTTGTCATTTTTGTCATTTTTGTCATTTTTGTCATTTTTGTCATTTTTGTCATTTTTGTCATTTTTGTCATTTTTGTCATTTTTGTCATTTTTGTCATTTTTGTCATTTTTGTCATTTTTTGTCATTTTTGTCATTTTTGTCATTTTTGTCATTTTTGTCATTTTTGTCATTTTTGTCATTTTTGTCATTTTTGTCATTTTTGTCAATTTTGTCATTTTTGTCATTTTTGTCATTTTGTCATTTTTGTCATTTTTGTCATTTTTTGTCATTTTTGTCATTTTTGTCATTTTTGTCATTTTTGTCATTTTTGTCATTTTTGTCATTTTTGTCATTTTGTCATTTTTGTCATTTTTGTCATTTTTGTCATTTTTGTCATTTTTGTCATTTTTGTCATTTTTGTCATT
>NW_026598034.1:0-14485 GCF_029784155.1 Uranotaenia lowii
TAATTTGAATCGAACTATAGGAGCATGTGAGAAAGTTTAAAAGTAATTGTTTCAGTCATTTTTTTTTTCAACGTAATGTTTAGAGAACACTTGCGGGAAAAGTTTGATCTTTATCAGCAAACATACTACACGAAAAAAGCGTCTTCTTGACGCTTTTTTTCAAATTAAAAGATACTCAACATTTACTGTTTTGCACACCAATTGATTCAATGTTTAATTTCCGTCGGGAGATTATCTTTAAGCAGCTTGAAATTGCCATAAAAAAACTGCACTCGGTTGGGAGACGCAGAAATGAACCGGATGTCACCCGGTGCTTGAAAAGTATATAATTTCCTCCAGGAGTCCAGAATCCTGGTTGTTATCTAACACAATTTTGTATCGCAAAAACGAAAAGCTCTACTACAGCTAGAGGAGAGAAACGAAAATTGATACTGATCTCTGTTTTTTTACTGAGCATACTAGTTACGAGCTATGATTTTGTTTGAAAACATAAACTTTGGAGAAACTGATGCCGCTACTTTGGAACCGTTTACTTAGAAACAAAATCTCAACACATTTATTAACAGTATTCAAGAGTGATTTCACCTGATTTAATTTCCAGAGGAAGAAAAAGCCTGCGCTAATTTAAAATAAGAGTCAAATCGAGTGTAATCGTCCACGAAATGGAAATGAATCATTGAAAAAAAAGGAAAACTGAGATCTTTTTAAAAAACCAGACAAGAATAAAACTTTAATAAATTTTTTTGGTGTGATTTTTCTTAAAAATTTTGTGTTGATAATTAACAAGAACAAGTGAATTTACTGCTACTCTGGGAAAACCCCAAAGGTCTGGCTGGATATTTTATCGGAGAAATTTTTAAATTTAAAATCGTTTTTCATTTAGATATTGTAGAACATTCAAAAGTACGGTCTATTTTAGCAAATTTTGCTTAAAAACGGTAAAACTCAATTTCAAATCTGCGGCATAGGAAAAGTGATTATCCCCGACAACCCACATTTGTCCCTAACTGATATCTTTTTCTCTGCACTTGCCGAGAGCCTTCTTCAATTTAATCCGCACCATACAATCAACCTTCTTAACAGTCTATATTAAATGCTGCCCCCCTACCTGTACCGCACCTGAAGATTCAAGAAGCTGCCAGCCCACATTTAGGATCCCAAACCCAAACAAGTCAAATATTTTGCCCCGAAGGCAGCCAGAAAAGGGTAAATTGCACCGAGAAACTTGTGTTCCATTTAATTTAATTTGCTGCGTTATCCGACAAGTTGAGCTGTCCGGGACCGTTTTTGTTCATGACCATCAAGGTTTCTCTTCTTGTATGAAGAAGTTTCGTCAACTACAACAGGGCTGCTGAAGCTGCTCGAGAGGACAATAGGAAAAAATAACTTGGCTGATACTACTTGCTTCATCTCAAGCCACAAGCGCAAACAAAAAAAAAAAACGCGCTGATAATACACACCTGGAGCACCTCTTCTAAGCGAAGTTCATTGTGGCATTTTCTCTGGCTTTGTGAGAGCGAAATTGTAATAGAATGTTGTCTTTCTGCTAGACAGCGACGGGTTTTGTTCATATTGTTGTGATTTTATGTGTGACCTAGAACCGGAAGTCTGTGCAACTGTTGGACGAAAAGAAAACTAATTGAGAACACTTTGATAAATCCTCTTAAAACACCTTACTTTGATAAAAAATGCGAAGTCCAGTTCATATTTTGTTTAAACTGGAAGATATTCCTGTATGATGCAGATTCATACAAACAATTTCATCATTTTAGATGATTTATGATTTAAAATAACAATGAAATGACACCAAGTATACACAAAAATAACCATAAAAAGATACCAAAATGACGAAAATGGTACAGAAACGAGGCAAAATTGGTACAAAAAATAAAAAAATCAAAAACACACAAATGACTGAAAAAAGACACAAAAATTACAAAAAAAAATTTGATAAAAAAAAATAACACAAAGATAAAACATAATTGACACAAAAACGACACAAAAATGACACAATAATTATAAAAATGACACAAACAAGACACAAAAATGACACAAAAATAACACAAAAATGACACAAAACTGACACAAAAACGACACAAAAACGACACAAAAACGACACAAAAATGACACAAAAACGAAACGAAAATGAAACAAAAATGACACAAAAATGAAACAAAAATGACACAAAAATGACACAAAAATGACACAAAAATGACACAAAAATGACACAAAAATGACACAAAAATGACACAAAAATAACAAAAATGACAAAAATGACAAAAATGACAAAAATGACAAAAATGACAAAAATGACAAAAATGACAAAAATGACAAAAATGACAAAAATGACAAAAATGACAAAAATGACAAAAATGACAAAAATGACAAAAATGACAAAAATGACAAAAATGACAAAAATGACAAAAATGACAAAAATGACAAAAATGACAAAAATGACAAAAATGACAAAAATGACAAAAATGACAAAAATGACAAAAATGACAAAAATGACAAAAATGACAAAAATGACAAAAATGACAAAAATGACAAAAATGACAAAAATGACAAAAATGACAAAAATGACAAAAATGACAAAAATGACAAAAATGACAAAAATGACAAAAATGACAAAAATGACAAAAATGACAAAAATGACAAAAATGACAAAAATGACAAAAATGACAAAAATGACAAAAATGACAAAAATGACAAAAATGACAAAAATGACAAAAATGACAAAAATGACAAAAATGACAAAAATGACAAAAATGACAAAAATGACAAAAATGACAAAAATGACAAAAATGACAAAAATGACAAAAATGACAAAAATGACAAAAATGACAAAAATGACAAAAATGACAAAAATGACAAAAATGACAAAAATGACAAAAATGACAAAAATGACAAAAATGACAAAAATGACAAAAATGACAAAAATGACAAAAATGACAAAAATGACAAAAATGACAAAAATGACAAAAATGACAAAAATGACAAAAATGACAAAAATGACAAAAATGACAAAAATGACAAAAATGACAAAAATGACAAAAATGACAAAAATGACAAAAATGACAAAAATGACAAAAATGACAAAAATGACAAAAATGACAAAAATGACAAAAATGACAAAAATGACAAAAATGACAAAAATGACAAAAATGACAAAAATGACAAAAATGACAAAAATGACAAAAATGACAAAAATGACAAAAATGACAAAAATGACAAAAATGACAAAAATGACAAAAATGACAAAAATGACAAAAATGACAAAAATGACAAAAATGACAAAAATGACAAAAATGACAAAAATGACAAAAATGACAAAAATGACAAAAATGACAAAAATGACAAAAATGACAAAAATGACAAAAATGACAAAAATGACAAAAATGACAAAAATGACAAAAATGACAAAAATGACAAAAATGACAAAAATGACAAAAATGACAAAAATGACAAAAATGACAAAAATGACAAAAATGACAAAAATGACAAAAATGACAAAAATGACAAAAATGACAAAAATGACAAAAATGACAAAAATGACAAAAATGACAAAAATGACAAAAATGACAAAAATGACAAAAATGACAAAAATGACAAAAATGACAAAAATGACAAAAATGACAAAAATGACAAAAATGACAAAAATGACAAAAATGACAAAAATGACAAAAATGACAAAAATGACAAAAATGACAACAATGACAAAAATGACAAAAATTACAAAAATGACAAAAATGACAAAAATGACAAAAATGACAAAAATGACAAAAATGACAAAAATGACAAAAATGACAAAAATGACAAAAATGACAAAAATGACAAAAATGACAAAAATGACAAAAATGACAAAAATGACAAAAATGACAAAAATGACAAAAATGACAAAAATGACAAAAATGACAAAAATGACAAAAATGACAAAAATGACAAAAATGACAAAAATGACAAAAATGACAAAAATGACAAAAGTATATGGAAATGACAAAAATGACAAAAATGACAAAAATGACAAAAATGACAAAAATAACACAAAAATGACAAAAATGACAAAAATGACAAAAATGACAAAAATGACAAAAATAACAAAAATTACAAAAATTACAAAAATTACAAAAATGACAAAAATGACAAAAATGACAAAAATGACAAAAATGACAAAAATGACAAAAATGACAAAAATGACAAAAATGACAAAAATGACAAAAATGACAAAAATGACAAAAATGACAAAAATGACAAAAATGACAAAAATGACAAAAATGACAAAAATGACAAAAATGACAAAAATGACAAAAATGACAAAAATGACAAAAATGACAAAAATGACAAAAATGACAAAAATGACAAAAATGACAAAAATGACAAAAATGACAAAAATGACAAAAATGACAAAAATGACAAAAATGACAAAAATGACAAAAATGACAAAAATGACAAAATGACAAAAATGACATGAATGACATGAATGACAAAAATGACAAAAATGACAAAAATAACAAAAATGACAAAAAATTAGAGATTACAAAAATTATCAAAAATTACAAAAATTTCGAAAAAATTACACAACAACCCTACAAAAAAGACAAAAAATATACCTTATGACACAAAAGTGATACAAATGAAACTATATTGCCACACATTTGTCGTATGCCACACTAAAAACTCAAAAAATGTGTTGGAATTTCACAAAATTGGCACAAAACTGGCAAAAAAATGACTCAAACATAACACATAAATTACTCATAAAATTCACAATAATTACACAGAAATAACAGGAACATTACACACAAATCTCACAAAAACTTAGATATGACTTAGATATGACATAAAAAGATACAAAACTGTTACCAACTCAACTCCAAAGTGACACAAAAAAGACACAAAAATTACACGAACGTAAATAACACAAAGTAACATCAAATTTACAGAAAAGTAACTCAAAATCGCTCAAAAATGTATGTATGTATATAGATAATCCACCATGGGTGCACGGATTCACCGCAGTTTCGCCAACGTATGCGCTTACTTGCATTCTTTAGATTACTAGTTTGGCCAATCTATAATGCAAATAACCACATAACCGACACCATAGCTTCGTATGAACTGTTATGTAATGAATGCGTTTCATGCATGTGTTTGTGTTATTCGAAAAACTAGACAATCACTTTCGCAAATCTATAAAGTTCATAACATTTTCAGTGTTTTGAATCTACGACAGGTATTCCGCACACGTGTATATTAGACTGGCCCAAATTTGTATTAGATGATTTTTCCAACACCTCCTATATTGGTGCATTTAGGTGAAAAAATGACTTTCTGAAAGTTTCAGGTCATTTGGAAGAAGCACGAGCTGGCGCAAAGGACTTGAAATTTTTGTGGAGATTTTCGGCAAAATTTATGAAAAATTGACATACTTTCACTCTTTGTGTTCTAAAATATGTTTCCAGTATGCTACAAAGCTCAGAATTTCAGGAATTGAAGTTCAAATGACAAACAAGGTTGTAGAAGATTGTGATGCGATACGAGTTGACTGTGATGAGTAATTTTCAGTTGAATGTGTGATTTTTATTAGCATTTATTTGATATATCGTTAACGGTGTATGGGCTAAATCACACTAACTTGATTGAGAATAACAATTAGAAAGTTTGTGTCCTCGGCAAAGTTGCGAAAAAAGCTCTGATAAACATTATTGTGGGGCATTTAGACCTTCTTGCATTCACAAACTTTACAACCCCCTTTTATCCTTCACCATGCATCTAAACTTCCTTAACGAAGCACTTAGATTTTCATGATATATAATTAATTGACACCTTTCTCTTAGATGAGACTTTGCAAACAATTCAACGTAACCGTAAGAAAAAACTAAATTTCAGCAGACCATGAAAATAAAACCATCCACGCAACTAACTGGACTGCAACCAGATCTAAACTTTAAAACAACTCGATTTTTCAGCGTCTCAACGACAACCCAGTTATCTTTTTCCTTTTATTGCTTTCGAGAAACAATAACGCACTTCGTATTTGATGAAATATCTAAATTTTTCCAAAGAACACTCTCCTTTGAAAAAATCCTTTCAAGAACAGCGTAAACAAATCGTTGAGAGCTGCAAATTCAGCCCAACGGCAAAACTAACTGTGTAACCCAAAATCGCACAAAAATGTTACAAAAATGACACAGAAATAACTTAGAAATGACACAAAAATTATTAAAAAAAAATCGAACAAAATGACACTAAAATTACACAAAAAGGTAAAAAAAAAATTTTTTGATCAGATCATTAATCAGTGGTTTAATTTCTGAATTCAATAAATAGGCTCTTATAAAAAAAAAGTTACACAATAAAACACTTCTTATTTGCATATCACAGAAGTGCTTCAACAACATTCTCTCCCACATTGTTAGTAATGGAAATTTATTTATTTATTTTCGTTTCACTATCATAACTTCACATTTAGCAGCTGGACTGGAACTCCGCTAATCCATAAATTACCCTGGCTTCCATTGAACAGCACAGATGGTTCCTCACCTGCACTACTATGTTTCTACCATGAAGCATGTGTCCGGCTGGGGCCAATAATTATGAAGTGTTTAGCACGTTGTTTACAACGATATTGTAAATCAATTCACCTCTGCGGGACCTGTGCGGGTGTACTCACTTGAGTGTGGTAGAAATGAGGTGCCGTTGATTCAATTTGCAGTAATTGAAAATTGGTTTTTATTTGTATTTTTTTGCTCCTGCATTGTTTTTATCTGCAGTACAAAGGGTTAATTCTACCAACAATGGAACATACATAGTTTGAAGTTGTTAAACACATTGTTTCAGCATCAATTACAAATCGAATCGTCAATTGTTTGGTTGAGTGGTCGATTAACCTCTTTTTCTACCCACAACACCCAAGTGACATCACATTGATGACATTTGAAAAGGGTTCAAACCTCGGGCTGTTTTGAAATTCAATTCAAATTAAGGTTTATTAGTGCTTAATTAATGAAGACAGAACGAATGTCGTCATGATCCAAAGTTGACAAATTTGAACCACTTTGAGATGTTACTTCAAAACAGTTCTTATCCCCTGTTTTTTAAAGCTTCAATTGCCAATGTCGGTGGCATATTTAATTGGATTGAATAAATCTGTTTGCACTTTTGTGACGGCATTGTTTACCCACACGAGAAATGGCACAAAAAATCTATCATCACCCGATTATGAAGGCTTCCTCCCCCTTTTGGTGTCGAAATCAATGCTGCGGTTTGCAAACTGCGTCCACTATTCGATACGGTTCGTTTTTTTTTTGCTTTTCGGGTGATAGTGTTTATTTTTCCATCCAACACCACACATATTATTAAATCTGCCACCAATCCGTTTATTTACGTACGGCTGATCAAAATATTTTCACCAACAAACCAGCAAAGGTGGAGTCATAAAGTGGCAGACCTACCAAACGCGTGCAATTTCGCCTGGGTGGGACCCATATCGGCATGGTCAACCGACTGTCCAGGTAGGCAGATAGATGCACCAACTTCAAGGTTAACAAGCGGTGGTTGGGACGTGTCCAAAATGTTGTTGAAACACACGAAAGGAATAGAAAAGTGTAAAAAAAATCAAAAATTTATGGATATCGTTAAGACAAACCCAAAGAACATCCGCACAATTTCGCAATCATAACTTTGGGTGGTTTAGTTCAGTTTCTAACACACCATAAATTTGACAGTGAACATGCCATTTTCCATCAATCAAAACTTCGAGTATTCCCAGCCACGGTGGAGAATGTACAGTCTTTCTTCTTCTGTTGCCAAGTTGGCCGAAACATGTAAGAATTCTGGAAAATGAAAATCTTGCGTCATTCATTTTCCTTTACAACGTAATCTCTGTGACATTATTTATTTTATTTTTTTATTTAAATAGTATTTTGTCTCACGACAGAACTTGATGAACATAATTTCTAATGGCAATCGTTCTACAATTTATCGGACACCCCACATTCGCCAGATTACGCTCCACTTGGTCTAACCACCTCGCTCGTCTCGTTCCTACCGGATTGGCAGCGAACATCTGTTTTGCAGGACAGTCGACCGGCATTCTCGCATTCTCGCAACATGTCCTGCCCAGCGTATCCAGCCAGCCTTCGACACCTTCTGGATACTGGGTTCGTCGTAGAGTCTTTTTTCCTTGTAGGGGAGAGCCCACTGCCCACTAGTAGTTGATCTATTGTGGTATTTACCAATAGAATAGGACCGCTCTAATGCAAAATATTCAAATCACCTTTAAACTGCCAATTCAAATATAATAATATGCGACACTTACCGGCAAGCACTTATTGTAGTACGCCAACTTTGTATACTGCACGTTTGTTACAATCAAAGCAACCGGTTTGTTCTACTCGACCAGAAAGCTGTCAGAGGGTGAAAAAAGTCACGTCATAAAATAAGACCAGCTCAGGTTCGGCTGTTCCGGCATTTTCAGCGCTCTAGATTTGAAGAAAAGGTGTTGTTTTCGGAGTTGTTTGTCCATTTTCGTGTCCTGGTAAGTATTTCCCATAAAATTAATCATGTAAATTATGAAAACAAACAAAAAATAAAGATATCCTTCCTCGAGATTGCCGACTACTTAGGAAGGTCGAAAACTTTCGTTTTCAACGCGCTTCACAGCACCGGCAAACGGGAACTGACCGGCCGCCCCCGCAAAACGACGCCGAAGGACGATTCGGCAATCGAGCGGGCCTCGCAAAAGGATCCTTTCAAAGCGTCCAAGGAGATCAGAGACGAGCTGAACTTATCTGTGAGTTCCCGGACGGTTCAGCGACGGATGGCGGAGAAGGGACTAGGAGGAAAAAGTCCCCGGAAGGTGCCGATGCTGACGCCGAAGCACTTGAAGGCGCGGCTGAAGTATGCGAAGGACCACTTCGATTGGGTCGGTCCGGAAAAGGAGAAACTATGGAGAAATGTGCTGTGGTCGGATGAGACCAAAGTGAACCTCATCGGCTCGGACGGAAAGAGTTGGGTCCATCGCCCACTCGGCTGTGCGTATATGCCCCAGTATACAATTAAAACATTCAAACATGGAGGAGGTAGCATCATGGTGTGGGGGTGCTTTTCTTGGTACGGGGTGGGTCCCTTGTACTGGATCGACCGGATTATGGACCAGCATCTCTACGCCCAGATACTTCGGGAAGTAATGCTGCCACACGCCGAGTGGGAGATGCCCCTAATGTGGCAGTTCCAGCAGGACAACGACCCCAAACACCACTAAAACGGTTAAAAAGTGGTTCCAGGATAATAAGGTAGACGTTATGGAGTGGCCAGCATGCTCTGCGACGTAGTTCCACCTCCCCGTGGTGCAGAGTGGAAACGTGTCTGCAAGTCCGGCGTATTGCAGATGTACGGCCAAGAGAACTACACCAAGCCCACTAGAGGCTGTCGACGGGTCCACCAAACCCGCGCGGAAGAAGTGGTGCACCCGGGTACTTAGGTACCAGTACTTGGGTGTGTGCGTGGAGGTCCAACACGCTTTCGGGGGGTCATGGCCCTGATATGCGGACGTGACCGGAGGGAGAGCGATCGCCAACTCGTTTTGCGCTTCGGTGGGTATAGACCCGATTCGCAAAATGAGTAGATGCGCAAAGTGGTGGCCAATGGTGGGCCGATCACTTAGGGACGTGTTTACACGTCAGTGTCCGAGAGGCACATTCTGCCGGAGGTGTCAGGGTTCGACACGCATTTCGGGAATTGATGCGCCTGAACCGCGAGTGTGACCTGATGAGGGCGTTCTATAGCTCGATCTGCGCTTCGGGTGGTCAAGCGCCCGACTTGAAGATCGGGTAGTTGCGCTGAGTGGTGACTTAAGTCAACACTATTTGTGAGTTCGGAGGAGTCTGAGTCTTACATGTGGCTTAGGGGGCTTACCCCTCATACCCGCGTGTTTGAACAGAGAAAGTGTCGTCGACAACTCGCTTTGTGTTTCTGGATCTTGGACTGGATTCACAAAGTTAGTAGTTGCGCTGTGTGGGGACCTCATTCACACGATGAGATGTCGGGTCCTAACTCGTCAGAGGAGGGATTGCGCATCGAGTTTTGTTAGAATGAGGTATGCTGATCGAGGATTCGGAAACGAGTATTGCCTTGGAGCGCACTAGCGCGAATTGACCTCCCACTATTGAAGCAAAGTGTGTCAAACAGTTCGAGGTGGGAACAAAGGTCAGAGGCCCCAGGTGGACTTTATGGCGTAGGGGGTACAGTGTTCCTTAGCATTGTATCATGAGTCGTCCAATTGCACCCATGAACCCAGAGTAGCAAACTGGGGGGACGCGGTGGCTCGCCGTGCCTTGGAATGCAATCCGTAAATTGGATTTACCACCTGGGTTAACAACTAATAAAAAAAACAGTCCCCTGATCTCAATCCCATAGAGAACCTATGGGAAATAGTTAAACGTAAGGTGTACACCGAAAAATCAAAAAACAAGCAGCAGCTGTGGGAGAGAATCCAGGTGGTGTGATACGCTATCCCGGTGAGAACGTGCCAAAAGCTGGTGGAGTCGATGCCGAACCGAGTGCGAGAAGTGATGCCTAAAAAGGGTTATACCACCAAGTACTAACCCTGCAAATCGATCACGGTATGAATTTCCTTTTTTTTAAATTTTTTTTTACCATGAATTCTAAAGCAGTCCTATTTTATGTCGCGTTATTTTAGTCAGTAAGTATGCTTAAAACGCATTTTTAAATAAAGGACAATTGTTTTAACTACGGATGATTTTAGTTTCTTCGAAGAATGGAATTTACAATTTGTAAATGGTTTGATGCACTTAATAGAAATTTTTTTCTCAAAGTTTTGTCACTTTCTGTTTTTGATTGAGCTGTGGTCCTATTCTATTGACCGAGCAGAGGAGCTGGAACCAACGGCAGTCAGCGAACGGTGTAGGATGACTCCATCGACGGGAAGCATCTGAGTAGTGTGCGTCCGATCCCTTGATCGAAACTACAAAGATAAGGCATTATCTTCTGCGTAGTGGAGGTCAGGAAACTGCGGGGATAAGACTTTACCTTCCTCGTAGCAAAGGAGAGGGTTAACCACTGTCGGGGGATACCCACGGGTATAGAGGTTCTCGATGCCGGGCGAGCCCCTCGAGTCGGTGTAGGATGTCGTCACCGTCGGGAAACATACGAGTCGTAGCGTTCAAAGTCCCGAACGTGTGCCGTGACAGGCGCGAGACCAGGACAAGCTGCTCTCGATCTGGCACACGACGGGCAGAAAAATCCGGGGACCGAAAATCCTAGGGTTGCCAGCCAAAGAGGATAAAGAAGACCGAACAAGTCGGAGTAGACTGACCCCATCGACGGGGGGCTGTCGAGCGAGTTGAGTGCGTCCGACCCCACTGTTCGAAGCTATAAAGATAAGGCAACACCTTCTGCGAAGCGGATGCCGTGGGTGCGCCGCGTTCGTGCGTAGGATGCTCCACCTTCCCAACCGTTGGGAAAGGGTTATTCCACGATCGGAGAATACCCACGGGTAGATTGGCTCTCGACGCCGGGTGAGTCATTCGAGTCGGAGAAGGATAACCTCTTCGTCGGGAATCATCCGAGTCGTTGCGTAAAGTCCTCCGCGTGTGCCGTGACAGGCGCGAGTCTGGATAAGCTGCTCTCGATCGGCACACGGCAGGCACAAAGTAGCAAACCTCGAATCCTGGAGATAAGAGGTCGGGCTTCGAGTCGTTAGATGAGAGGTCAGGCCTCGAACCTCCAGGCGGAGAGGTTTGCATGGTCAACCCCGAGTCTTTATGATAAAGGTCTCGAGTCGTAAGAGGAGGGATCAGGCCCTTAATCAACAAGAGGAGGGGTACAAGTGGTCCCCTCGAGTCATTACGAGGAGAGGTATCCGATCGTTAGAGGAGAGATCGGGCCTTGAATTGTGCAGAGGAAAGGTCAACTTCGAGTCGATGCGAGGAGGGGTCGGATCT
Source organism: Uranotaenia lowii (assembly GCF_029784155.1). Lineage (NCBI taxonomy): Eukaryota > Metazoa > Arthropoda > Insecta > Diptera > Culicidae > Uranotaenia > Uranotaenia lowii. The sequence goes on from NW_026598034.1 coordinate 11,967, forward strand.
CGAGTCTTTAGAGAAGAGATCAGACCTGTGTTGGAATCTCGAGTCGTTGCGAGGAGATGTCGGTTCTCAAGTCGTTAGAGGAGAGTTTAGGCGTCGAGTCGTAAGGATAAGAGGTTTAGCTGAAAGTGGTTTCGTTAATGAGTATTGCCTTGGAGCGCACTAGTGCGAATAGACCTCCCACTATTGAAGTATAGTGTGTTAAATAGTTCGAGGTGGGAACTAGGTCTGTGGCCCAATGTGGAGTTTAGGGAGTAGGGGGTATAGATGAGTATATCATGAGTCTTCCCATTGTAACCATGGACCCAGAGTAGCAAACTGGGGGGACGCGGTGGCTCGCCGTGCCTTGGAATACAATCCGTAAATCGAGATTTACCATCTGTGGTTACCAACTTAAAAAAACAGGCTAAAGAACATTCTAGAATTGCTTGAATTTTAGCTTGGAATACTGTTGGCCAGTTTCCCATAGGAATTGAGATCCTGAGCCTAGGTCTGAACACCCCTGCCCCAGTTCTATTATCCATTTTTGACCCATCAGTGAAGAATAGGATCGATCTGGGAGGAACCGCAGGTCCACCTGACTCCCACATGTCCTTATCATTGATAGTTACATTGTATGACATGTCTAGGATGAAAATGGGCTCCATCCAGTCATCATTTTTTACACTAAGTGAGTCTAATTTGAATTTCTTTACGATTTTGAGGTGTCCTGTAAGATCTCCCTCATAGAGAGTTTTATGTTTGGAGAGTCTCAAGGCTCTAGGTTCTGCCTCTAACTCAATGAATTGATGTAGAGGCAGAATATTTAGTAGTGCATTTAGAGGAGTGCGTAAAACTCAACGAGCAGCGTCAATGTTCAAGTGGCAGGAGCAATGGGGCGAACAATAGTCTTCCCAAAATCAATCATTTTCACCGAGTCATGCTTGACTACATTCAGAGCCAAAAAATCAAAGCAGTCAAATTTTCCTTCTTCAACCAAATCATACAAACAATCATGCATGACAACGACGCTTCCGTATTTGAAACACTTTTGCGATACATGATGAGGTAAAAAAGGACGCAGACTATCAGCAACGAACGTCTCTATGCTGATTTCTTTCCCTTGACGACGTTCAACCTTTAGGATCATAACTGATATGTATCCGTTCTGAGCGATCTATGTAGGCTATCAGATGATTTTTTATTTTTCGCTTTGCCTAGAAGGACAAAAACATGACTAGGTAACCGCAATGAACTGTCCAGCATGTGCTACAGCTTTTTTGAACATGTAGTCCTGGTATTTATTCAGATTTTTCCTTTTGAAACATTAATGATCGTCTATCAATAACGAGCATTATCAACAATGATGCGAGGATAGACGTTCGGGAATGATTGAGGGAGCGACGTTCAAAATGTATCACCAAGTATGTCGATCACCGTCGATAAGCCACGTGACGAATAGCAACGGTAGCCTCCGATGGGGCATGGTATATCTTCTTGTATCAAGTTAGTGTTGATTTTCGACATATGTTCAATGGGTACTTTTACCACGTGCGTATCACAGCACTCGGAGGAAGCATCATTCTAACTAGAAACCATTCCTGATTGCTTTTCTTGAGCGATTTTCCAACCATTGGCGAACAACGCAAGATGGACGCATAGGTTAATCCCGAGACTTTCAGACTGGGTAAATCGGAAGTATGGAGAGGTCAACTTCTACCTGACGCAGTTCCTTTCGGGTCATGGGTGCTTTAAGCAATACCTTCATCGGTTTAAGCTTATCAGCTCGCCTTATTGCCCGGAATGCGTAGAGACGGAGGAATCGGCAGAACATGCTGTCTTTGTCTGCCCCAGGTTCAATTCAAGGCGTCAGCAACTTCAAGATTTGAACGCTGAAAACATAGTGAGTGAAATGTGTCGTGACGAACAGTCGTGGCGTGCTATAGTCGACGAAATCTCGCAAATCATGCGCGATCTTATAAGAATCAGATAAGATGATGAACGGAGAGAGCGAGATAGTCAACCAAATATGACAAGCTAATGGAAGGTCTTGGGCCTCGTATGACACTTCAATTCAAAAGCAACGCGATCTTAGGGCGCGGTATAACCCTAATCTGGACTCATACGTGTGGTGGGACTTAAAAGGTCTCACGTACTCAACTACGATCTTTCCTGCAGCAAAAGGAAGCGGAGATACCATTCGGGGTGGTCGTGTCGGGATTCTAGCTTGGTAGTTTCTCAATCGGCCATGCCTTGGTGGTTAGAAATCCTGCGGAAGTGGTTGCTGTGACGGGCGCGAGTTGCTTTGAAAGCGTTACCTAACCGGCACACGTTTCGAGGTCCCCGGGATAGTGGATGCTGTGACGGGCGTGAGTTATTATGAAAGCGTTACCTAACCGGCACACGTTTCGGGGTCTTCCGTACCAGTCTGAAGTTGGCGATAGAGGAAAAGGAGAATTTCGCTCCACGATACTAAGGAGGTGACATTAACCCTATCATCGGTGCTCTCGTCTTCCGCGGGGGAGTCCCAGGCGGAAGAGGAA
>NW_026598035.1:0-14436 GCF_029784155.1 Uranotaenia lowii
CCCTTGAGCCGGCCGATGACTTCCCCATGCTGGAAAGAAAAGAGAAAATATGAATAAAAGAAAATGAAAATAATTTTAGCACTGAAAAGTGCTGATTGAAAAACAGGTAAGCAAAAACTAAATAATGTAAAAATGTTCCTGCAGGTACACAGCAACGATACGATGCTCCGGCGTACGTGTTGACGGCTCAACGGTACAGATGGAAGTGAAAGGTAAAAAGTTAATTTCAATCATAAACCAATGCTGAGAAAACACGTTTTCATAATTACCTCGAATCTTGAAAACTATGGGGTAAATATGAACACTTCTTTGTGCGTGGGTGGAAATTTTTTCCACATAAAATCATACCATACCACATGGAGCATCAATTACCAAACGTAAAACTTTCGGAAACAACATTTTATATCCATTCACATTGACGAGGGAGTCAATTGATAAGACACGTCCCAAAACGATTTTCGTTTCTCAGAGACATACATTTTGTTAATAATTGTAACTACAAAATTTATTCAGTGGGGTTTGCAAGTTAAAACTGTAACATATCAAAAGAATGACAGACTATCACATTTGGCCACTTTCGAGACTCTACTATGACCCTAACGGCGCTTACGGCGTTTGTTCGGAATTACCGCTTGTTCATAATTACCCCACTTAGCCCTATTGCGCCAAAGATGATATTATGGGAAAAGCACTACTGACTTAAATATCCAAGCGCTTGAGCAAAATAATTCAAGCGAAATAAGAATCAAAATGTATGGGATATTCATCCAATTGGATCAAACTCACAACACCATTTCCAAAACAACATTTCCAAAGATTTATTTTAAAATAGTATACGTAGTTCTAGAATTCAATACATGTTTAGTTTAAGATATGTTTGTGTGATTACTATCAAAGACATTAATAATAAATAATAAATAAATCGTCTTGCCAATCCGACATCCTAACCAGTAAAAGACGAACACAAAATTATTGCGACACATTCAACAGGGGCATAATTTTTTACGTTTGGGTAAAAACCATCCAAAATGTGCACACTTACTGATTGATGTGTATTGTTTACATGCTGTCAAACACGAAGTCGTGTTTTCTCGATTGGTGAACCAAAGCTAGTCGAGAGAACAAATTCTTTTCAAACACCTGGAATGAAGCGGTTCCAGGAACGGTTGACGTTGGACCAAAGCAAAGGAGCTCGAAGAAAACCGGGACCGGAGAACAAAAAGACGGAGGGAGCTACGTCCAGAGTGCAAAGAAGATAGCTGGACTTTACACGGAGAAAAAAGACGACAGTTGTTCCAATTATTTCAGCTTGTTATACCAATAATCGAAATGCAGTTGATTTTTTCACATTCAACTACTTATATAATAGATCCAACTACAAACTTCTAATTGTCCTTACCCAATTAACTATCAATATAATGCATTCAACTGTATGATTTTTTTTATGCATTCAACTATAAATACAATAGATTCAACTAGAAACTGCTGATTGACCTTATGCAATCAACTATGAATATAATAGATTCAATTGTAGTGGTATAACAGATTCAATTGTAATGGTATAATTGATTCAACTGTAGATATGATAGATTCAACTACAATTGTATGATTGATAATAGGCAATCAACTATCAATATAATAGATTCAACTGTAGCGGTATAGGCATTCAACTATAACTATAATAGATTCAACTGTAGTGGTATAATTAATTCAACTGTTAATATGATAGATTCAACTGTAGTGGTATAATTGATTCAATTGTAAATATGATAGATTCAAATACAAATGTATGATTGATTCTAGGTCTTGAACCATAAATATAGTAAATAAAATTATAATGTTATGATAGATTGTGTTATCAGGAAATTCGTCATCAGGGAACCAAAATGCGGCTTGTCGACCATCGGGAATTGGTTGCTCACTCACCAACGAAGGCGAATTAAATGCTGCTGAGATCCGAGGACCTTCAGGCTGGAGCAGTAAGCGGCAGTTCACCAGCTGGAAGGAAAATTTCGGATCGAAGCGAGGTCCCAGGTACATGCAAAGCGTACCACCCGATGGCAGCTATGGATGAAGTCAGTTCTTGTTAGTATTGTAAATTAAATCAATAATAAATGATTTTCTAGCATGGTATAGCAGCTAATCAATATTAAATATGATGACTTTGTATATATATATATGAATTAAATCAAATAAAATTAACTTTTAATTCTATAAATCACAATAATTGAATCAACTATAAATATGATTGAATCAACTATTTTTGTATAATTGAATCAACTATATATATAATAGAATCAATTATACATTTATAGTTGAATCTATCATATTTACGGTTGAATGAAGAAATTCAATCATACATATGTACTTGAATCTATGATATTTTTAGTTGAGTGCGCAAAATCAATCATATCAATATAGTTGAATCTATTATATGTATTGTTTAACACATAAAATCAATTCGACAGTCTATTGTATATATAGTTGATAGTTTAATATTTATAGTTAGCCGAGAATTAATCAGAAATATGATTGAATGTAAGTGGGTTATTGTTAAAAATACTATACTTTTTTCTCCGTGTATACATACAAGGTACAGAATTTCCCAAACCGCGATGAACGGCAACTATCGACGGCTACAACTCGGGCACGGAAGATCTACGAGAAGATGCTGACAAAATATCTTGTTTGGCATGCCATCTGCTCTTGCGGACTGAGGACTGAGCCTTTCGTGAGAAAGGGCACAGTAAATGGCGAGATCTACAAATCTGAGTGCCTCGAGAAGGACCTTTTGCCGTTCTTGCAGCAGCACGACGAAGCTCCGCTATTTTCGTCTAATTTGGCATCATACCACTATTCTAAAAGTGTCCTGAAGTGGTATCAGGCCAATTCTGTCCATTTTGTTCCAAGGGACATGAACCCGCCAAACTGTCCGAAGCAGGAGCTTCGGAAGAACAAGAAGACAATCAAAGACGAGAAGGACATGTTAAGAAAATGGAATAAAAACTGAGAAACATGGTACCGGATGACACTGTAAAGACTTCGAAGGAGGGCCTCTAGCGAAAATGCGTTCAATTTTAAACTCAAGGCTCCATGGCTTAACTTTTCTTTTGATTTTTGAAGTAAACATACATATGTATAAAACTACCCTTAAATTATGGTTTAATTCTAAACACTAGAAGAAAATTGTCATGACATTTTCGGTGTCGCAATAATTTCGTGTTTGCCCTTTATACTACCTGAGCCGAATGGAGGAAGACGGATAATTGTCATCTTGGTACTGTGCAACATCTGTTGTTGTAAAATGGTTGTTATTTTTATATATTTGTTCGAAATCTCTGATGATCAACACAACGTCCTTGTTCAATTGACATGTTTTAAGCAAACCGAAACCAATATTCGAATTTTTCATCGTCGTTATTTTTTTTTTCATTTTCGAACACATCTCTGGATTATTTATCAATCAGTAAGTGTTGCTAGTCGTAACGCTAGTAACATATCGAGAATGCTAGGAAAATATGCTTTTCAAAGTTGTAAAATTTGAGACACATGGCGGCGACGATATTGCACCGGCTCTTGTTTGAAGTGGAGGCATAAATTTAACTCTCGAAACAACCGGAAAAGTGTGGCAAATTTTTCCGGCTTACCTTACACGTCGTCGAGCCACCACCAACGCTGAACAGCATAATGCAGCGGATGCAAAAAATACCGAGCGAAACTTTGTTTCGAAATAATTAACCTTTGTCGAGATGCTTAGCGGCGAGCGGCTGGATGGTCTGGCAAAAGTGCAACCAAAACGACCGGATGCTGTAGCCCTATTAGAGTTTTTTGCGACGTTTTTCCACAAGGAAACTCCGCTTTACAGGTACTAGGTGCGTTCGGCCTCATGTTAAAGTGGTTTTTCGAGTAAATTGTCACTTTTTAGGTTGACAGTTTTGAACAAACTTATTTTAACCATTAACAGAGGAACTTTTTAATGTGATTTTTATTTAACGTTATTTACTTCTCTGATAGAAAATTAAAACTTTCAAGTATGGTTTTGCAACCAAGTTTTATCAATCATATCCCAGCTACAGGTAGATCTCTCGGAAGATCCCATCTGGACCAAGGAAAACGCTCACCTTCGCACACATACAATCAGGATGCTTCCCGTTCTTCAAGACGCTGCTGAATGAAAAACAGTCCAACCGGGCTAATCACACCGGTAAACAGGGTCATAAATTAGAATAAATTTTCCCTAGAGAGGTTGGATGTTGATGAAACCGACCGGCGGCAGAACTGTTTCCGCGTTCCTGGTTTTCACAGCCGCATGGCTAAACCGCACGCACAGGGCAATTAATCGACCACAACAAGGCGGGCGGGGGGTTGGAGCGGGCAAAAGTTAAACTGTTAGTTACATCGTGTTGGGGTTTCCGAACCTGTTAAAGGAGCACCTCCAGGGGGATATGAATAAGTCAACCACCTGAATACGTTCTGCTTCCAACTCTTGTAGAAACTATCAAGCCTTGCTTGATGGATCAAGCAGTTCAAATAGTTTTTTTTAACAATATATTTTGCTATCATGAACTTTATTTTGTTCGATGATATGTGGAAAGCATTGAAAAGTATAAAAAAATATATAATTTTAATATTTTCAGATAAAAAGACAGTTTTAAGAAAAAAAAAACAACATAAAGGTACCTATTGGCTGGATTTGGAAACAGTGCCCGATGACTCTCTCATGTTCGAATTGTATTATTTGATAATCAAGTTAAACGAAAAACACTAGTTTCAATTTAACCAATAACATTAACTAAACTAAGAACATGAAAGTATTATAGGTGGAAAGATCAAAGCTAGAGCGCTTTGGGTAGAAGAAATTGAATAGTTGGTGAAAATGTGAGCAGGGCTTTTGTTTTGTGAACAGCTTTTGAACTACTTGCGTGATTCTTTGCCGCGCGCCGTTTCAATGTTGATAGGAAGCGATGAAGAAACCCGAAGCGATTTTTTGCGCGGTCGGACACAATCTCATGTGTTCGACCCGTCCGTGTTTCAATGTGGGTAGGAATGCGATGGGTTTCTTCATCGCTTCCTATCAACATTGAAACGGCGCGCGGCAAAGAATCACGCAAGTAGTTCAAAAGCTGTTCACAAAACAAAAGCCCTGCTCACATTTTCACCAACTATTCAATTTCTTCTACCCAAAGCGCTCTAGCTTTGATCTTTCCACCTATAATACTTTCATGTTCTTTCTAAATATTCTACCTTGAATTTTCACAACTCGCCGAAATGCCAAAAATTAAATAAGAATTTACGAAAATGGAAAAGAGCGAAATAAAGTTTAAAAGTTGGCCTAAATTAAAAATGCATGCATATTCCTGTTCAGCATCCAAAATGTATGTAAACAATATGTTATACTGCTTTTTTCTTTTTTGTCATTTTTGTAATTTTTGAATTTTTTGTAATATTTTTACGTTTTGTTATATCTGAAATTTTTGTAATTTTTGTAACTTTTGTAATTTTTGTAACTTTTGTAATTTTTGTAACTTTTGTAATTTTTGTAAGTTTTGTAATTTTTGTAATTTTTGTAATTTTTGTAATTTTTGTAATTTTTTTAATTTTTGTAATTTTTGTAATTTTGGTAATTTTTGTAATTTTTGTAATTTTTGTAATTTTTGTAATTTTTGAAAATTTTGTAAATTTTGTAATTTTTGTAATTTTTGTTATTTTTTTTAAATTTTTGTAATTTTCATAATTTTTGTAATGTCTGAAATTTTTGTTATTTTTGTAATTTTAGAAATTTTCATAATTTTTGTAATTTTTGTAATTTTTGAAATTTTTGTAATTTTCGTAATTTTTGTAATTTTTGTAATTTTTGTAATTTTTGTAATTTTTGTAATTTTTGTAATTTTTGTAATTTTTGTAATTTTTGTAATTTTTGTAATTTTTGTAATTTTTGTAATTTTTGTAATTTTTGTAATTTTTGTAATTTTTGTAATTTTGTAGTTTTTGTAATTTTTGTAATTTTTGTAATTTTTGTAATTTTTGTAATTTTTGTAATTTATGTAATTTTTGTAATTTTTGTTATTTTTGTAATTTTTGTTATTTTTGTAATTTTTGTAATTTTTGTAATTTTTGTAATTTTTGTAATTTTTGTAATTTTTGTAATTTTTGTAATTTTTGTAATTTTTGTAATTTTTGTAATTTTTGTAATTTTTGTAATTTTTGTAATTTTTGTAATTTTTGTAATTTTTGTCATTTTTGTAATTTTTGTAATTTTTGTAATTTTTGTAATTTTTGTAATTTTTGTAATTTTTGTAATTTTTGTAATTTTTGTAATTTTTGTAATTTTTGTAATTTTTGAAATTTTTGTAATTTTTGTAATTTTTGTAATTTTTGTAATTTTTGTAATTTTTGTAATTTTTGTTATTTTTGTAATTTTTGTAATTTTTGTAATTTTTGTAATTTTTGTAATTTTTGTAATTTTTGTAATTTTTGTAATTTTTGTAATTTTTGTAATTTTTGTAATTTTTGTAATTTTTGTAATTTTTGTAATTTTTGTAATTTTTGTAATTTTTGTAATTTTTGTAATTTTTGTAATTTTTGTAATTTTTGTAATTTTTGTAATTTTTGTAATTTTTGTAATTTTTGTAATTTTTGTAATTTTTGAAATTTTTGTAATTTTTGTAATTTTTGTAATTTTTGTAATTTTTGTAATTTTTGTAATTTTTGTAATTTTTGTAATTTGTGTAATTTTTGTAATTTTTGTAATTTTTGTAATTTTTGTAATTTTTGTAATTTTTGTAATTTTTGTAATTTTTGTAATTTTTGTAATTTTTGTAATTTTTGTAATTTTTGTAATTTTTGTAATTTATGTAATTTTTGTAATTTTTGTAATTTTAGTAATTTTTGTAATTTTTGTAATTTTTGTAATTTTTGTAATTTTTGTCATTTTTGTAATTTTTGTAATTTTTGTAATTTTTGTAATTTTTGTAATTTTTGTAATTTTTGTAATTTTTGTAATTTTTGTAATTTTTGTAATTTTTGTAATTTTTGTAATTTTTGTAATTTTTGTAATTTTTGTAATTTTTGTAATTTTTGTAATTTTTGTAATTTTTGTAATTTTTGTAATTTTTGTAATTTTTGTAATTTTTGTAATTTTTGTAATTTTTGTAATTTTTGTAATTTTTGTAATTTTTGTAATTTTTGTAATTTTTGTAATTTTTGTAATTTTTGTAATTTTTGAAATTTTTGTAATTACAAAATTTTTGTAATTTTTGTAATTTTTGTAATTTTTGTAATTTTTGTAATTTTTGTAATTTTTGTAATTTTTGTAATTTTTGTAATTTTTGTAATTTTTGTAATTTTTGTTATTTTTTGTAATTTTTGTAATTTTTGTAGTTTTTGTTATTTTTGTAATTTTTGTAATTTTTGTAATTTTTGTAATTTTTGTAATTTTTGTAATTTTTGTAATTTTTGTAATTTTTGTAATTTTTGTAATTTTTGTAATTTTTGTAATTTTTGTAATTTTTGTAATTTTTGTAATTTTTGTAATTTTTGTAATTTTTGTAATTTTTGTAATTTTTGTAATTTTTGTAATTTTTGTAATTTTTGTAATTTTTGTAATTTTTGTAATTTTTGTAATTTTTGTAATTTTTGTAATTTTTGTAATTTTTGTAATTTTTGTCATTTTTGTCATTTTTGTCATTTTTGTCATTTTTGTAATTTTTGTAATTTTTGTAATTTTTGTAATTTTTGTCATTTTTGTCATTTTTGTCATTTTTGTCATTTTTGTCATTTTTGTCATTTTTGTCATTTTTGTCATTTTTGTCATTTTTGTCATTTTTGTCATTTTTGTCATTTTTGTCATTTTTGTCATTTTTGTCATTTTTGTCATTTTTGTCATTTTTGTCATTTTTGTCATTTTTGTCATTTTTGTCATTTTTGTCATTTTTGTCATTTTTGTCATTTTTGTCATTTTTGTCATTTTTGTAATTTTTGAAATTTTTGTAATTACAAAATTTTTGTAATTTTTGTAATTTTTGTAATTTTTGTAATTTTTGTAATTTTTGTAATTTTTGTAATTTTTGTAATTTTTGTAATTTTTGTTATTTTTTGTAATTTTTGTAATTTTTGTAATTTTTGTAATTTTTGTAATTTTTGTCATTTTTGTAATTTTTGTAATTTTTGTAATTTTTGTAATTTTTGTAATTTTTGTGATTTCTGTAATTTTTGTAATTTTTGTAATTTTTGTAATTTTTGTAATTTTTGTAATTTTTGTAATTTTTGTAATTTTTGTAATTTTTGAAATTTTTGTAATTTTTGTAATTTTTGTAATTTTTGTAATTTTTGTAATTTTTGTAATTTTTGTAATTTTTGTAATTTTTGTAATTTTTGTAATTTTTGTAATTTTTGTAATTTTTGTAATTTTTGTAATTTTTGTAATTTTTGTAATTTTTGTAATTTTTGTAATTTTTGTAATTTTTGTAATTTTTGTAATTTTTGTAATTTTTGTAATTTTTGTAATTTTTGTAATTTTTGTAATTTTTGTAATTTTTGTAATTTTTGTAATTTTTGTAATTTTTGTAATTTTTGTAATTTTTGTAATTTTTGTAATTTTTGTAATTTTTGTAATTTTTGTCATTTTTGTCATTTTTGTCATTTTTGTCATTTTTGTCATTTTTGTCATTTTTGTCATTGTTTGCGCCAAAATCAAGTAGCGCAACGCAACGCAATATCAATTTTCATATTGAATCATCCCCCAGCGACAACCAACCGCAATTGCCAAATTACTGCCGCACGCTTTTCGTTAACAACGACGAACAATGCGTGTGTGCAGCAGTATACCCAAAACGAATGACCGATATAGCCGATCGACTATCACAGGCTGCACCTAATTGCCTGGTAGCGAAACAAAGGAGAAGTAATAAACCCGCCGTGTTGATCAGTCGCAGAAGAATATACAGTCCACTTTTTCGTTGCCATTGGTTGTATCGTTTCGGTGTATTAATTAAAAGATTTCCTTGTGAACATATCACTTGATTAAAGTGTTTTCAATATATGTTCGAACCTCCAAACGCCTGGGAACTTCGCGGGAATTCCGAACCAGCGATATATTTGGGAATTGGCCCCAACAGTCATTTTTGTCATTTTTGTCATTTTTGTCATTTTTGTCATTTTTGTCATTTTTGTCATTTTTGTCATTTTTGTCATTTTTGTCATTTTTGTCATTTTTGTCATTTTTGTCATTTTTGTCATTTTTGTCATTTTTGTCATTTTTGTCATTTTTGTCATTTTTGTCATTTTTGTCATTTTTGTCATTTTTGTCATTTTTGTCATTTTTGTCATTTTTGTCATTTTTGTCATTTTTGTCATTTTTGTCATTTTTGTCATTTTTGTCATTTTTGTCATTTTTGTCATTTTTGTCATTTTTGTCATTTTTGTCATTTTTGTCATTTTTGTCATTTTTGTCATTTTTGTCATTTTTGTCATTTTTGTCATTTTTGTCATTTTTGTCATTTTTGTCATTTTTGTCATTTTTGTCATTTTTGTCAGTTTGTCATTTTCGTCATTTTTGTCATTTTTGTAATTTTTGTAATTTTTGTAATTTTTGTAATTTTTGTAATTTTTGTAATTTTTGTAATTTTTGTAATTTTTGTAATTTTTGTAATTTTTGTAATTTTTGTAATTTTTGTAATTTTTGTAATTTTTGTAATTTTTGTAATTTTTGTAATTTTTGTAATTTTTGTAATTTTTATAATTTTTGTAATTTTTGTAATTTTTGTAATTTTTGTAATTTTTGTAATTTTTGTAATTTTTGTAATTTTTGTCATTTTTGTAATTTTTGTAATTTTTGTAATTTTTGTAATTTTTGTAATTTTTGTTATTTCTGTAATTTTTGTAATTTTTGTAATTTTTGTAATTTTTGTAATTTTTGTAATTTTTGTAATTTTTGAAATTTTTGTAATTTTTGTAATTTTTGTAATTTTTGTAATTTTTGTAATTTTTGTAATTTTTGTAATTTTTGTAATTTTTGTAATTTTTGTAATTTTTGTAACTTTTGTAATTTTTGTAATTTTTGTAATTTTTGTAATTTTTGTAATTTTTGTAATTTTTGTAATTTTTGTAATTTTTGTAATTTTTGTAATTTTTGTAATTTTTGTAATTTTTGTAATTTTTGTAATTTTTGTAATTTTTGTAATTTTTGTAATTTTTGTAATTTTTGTAATTTTTGTAATTTTTGTAATTTTTGTAATTTTTGTAATTTTTGTAATTTTTGTAATTTTTGTAATTTTTGTAATTTTTGTAATTTTTGTAATTTTTGTAATTTTTGTAATTTGTGTAATTTTTGTAATTTTTGTAATTTTTGTAATTTTTGTAATTTTTGTAATTTTTGTAATTTTTGTAATTTTTGTAATTTTTGTAATTTTTGTAATTTTTGTAATTTTTGTAATTTATGTAATTTTTGTAATTTTTGTAATTTTAGTAATTTTTGTAATTTTTGTAATTTTTGTAATTTTTGTAATTTTTGTAATTTTTGTCATTTTTGTAATTTTTGTAATTTTTGTAATTTTTGTAATTTTTGTAATTTTTGTAATTTTTGTAATTTTTGTAATTTTTGTAATTTTTGTAATTTTTGTAATTTTTGTAATTTTTGTAATTTTTGTAATTTTTGTAATTTTTGTAATTTTTGTAATTTTTGTAATTTTTGTAATTTTTGTAATTTTTGTAATTTTTGTAATTTTTGTAATTTTTGTAATTTTTGTAATTTTTGTAATTTTTGTAATTTTTGTAATTTTTGTAATTTTTGTAATTTTTGTAATTTTTGTAATTTTTGTAATTTTTGTAATTTTTGTAATTTTTGTAATTTTTGTAATTTTTGTAATTTTTGTAATTTTTGTAATTTTTGTAATTTTTGTCATTTTTGTAATTTTTGTAATTTTTGTAATTTTTGTAATTTTTGTAATTTTTGTGATTTCTGTAATTTTTGTAATTTTTGTAATTTTTGTAATTTTTGTAATTTTTGTAATTTTTGTAATTTTTGTAATTTTTGAAATTTTTGTAATTTTTGTAATTTTTGTAATTTTTGTAATTTTTGTAATTTTTGTAATTTTTGTAATTTTTGTAATTTTTGTAATTTTTGTAATTTTTGTAATTTTTGTAATTTTTGTAATTTTTGTAATTTTTGTAATTTTTGTAATTTTTGTAATTTTTGTAATTTTTGTAATTTTTGTAATTTTTGTAATTTTTGTAATTTTTGTAATTTTTGTAATTTTTGTAATTTTTGTAATTTTTGTAATTTTTGTAATTTTTGTAATTTTTGTAATTTTTGTAATTTTTGTAATTTTTGTAATTTTTGTAATTTTTGTAATTTTTGTAATTTTTGTAATTTTTGTAATTTTTGTAATTTTTGTAATTTTTGTAATTTTTGTTATTTTTGTAATTTTTGTAATTTTTGTAATTTTTGTAATTTTTGTAATTTTTGTAATTTTTGTAATTTTTGTAATTTTTGTAATTTGTGTAATTTTTGTAATTTTTGTAATTTTTGTAATTTTTGTAATTTTTGTAATTTTTGTAATTTTTGTAATTTTTGTAATTTTTGTAATTTATGTAATTTTTGTAATTTTTGTAATTTTAGTAATTTTTGTAATTTTTGTAATTTTTGTAATTTTTGTAATTTTTGTAATTTTTGTAATTTTTGTAATTTTTGTAATTTTTGTAATTTTTGTAATTTTTGTAATTTTTGTAATTTTTGTAATTTTTGTAATTTTTGTAATTTTTGTAATTTTTTTAATTTTTGTAATTTTTGTAATTTTTGTAATTTTTGTAATTTTTGTAATTTTTGTAATTTTTGTAATTTTTGTAATTTTTGTTATTTTTTGTAATTTTTGTAATTTTTGTAGTTTTTGTTATTTTTGTAATTTTTGTAATTTTTGTAATTTTTGTAATTTTTGTAATTTTTGTAATTTTTGTAATTTTTGTAATTTTTGTAATTTTTGTAATTTTTGTAATTTTTGTAATTTTTGTAATTTTTGTAATTTTTGTAATTTTTGTAATTTTTGTAATTTTTGTAATTTTTGTAATTTTTGTAATTTTTGTAATTTTTGTAATTTTTGTAATTTTTGTAATTTTTGTCATTTTTGTCATTTTTGTCATTTTTGTAATTTTTGTAATTTTCGTAATTTTTGTAATTTTTGTCATTTTTGTCATTTTTGTCATTTTTGTCATTTTTGTCATTTTTGTCATTTTTGTCATTTTTGTCATTTTTGTCATTTTTGTCATTTTTGTCATTTTTGTCATTTTTGTCATTTTTGTCATTTTTGTCATTTTTGTCATTTTTGTCATTTTTGTCATTTTTGTCATTTTTGTCATTTTTGTCATTTTTGTCATTTTTGTCATTTTTGTCATTTTTGTCATTTTTGTCATTTTTGTCATTTTTGTCATTTTTGTCATTTTTGTCATTTTTGTCATTTTTGTCATTTTTGTCATTTTTGTCATTTTTGTCATTTTTGTCATTTTTGTCATTTTTGTCATTTTTGTCATTTTTGTCATTTTTGTCATTGTTTGCGCCAAAATCAAGTAGCGCAACGCAACGCAATATCAATTTTCATATTGAATCATCCCCCAGCGACAACCAACCGCAATTGCCAAATTACTGCCGCACGCTTTTCGTTAACAACGACGAACAATGCGTGTGTGCAGCAGTATACCCAAAACGAATGACCGATATAGCCGATCGACTATCACATAGTCTTCCCAAAATCAATCATTTTCACCGAGTCATGCTTGACTACATTCAGAGCCAAAAAATCAAAGCAGTCAAATTTTCCTTCTTCAACCAAATCATACAAACAATCATGCATGACAACGACGCTTCCGTATTTGAAACACTTTTGCGATACATGATGAGGTAAAAAAGGACGCAGACTATCAGCAACGAACGTCTCTATGCTGATTTCTTTCCCTTGACGACGTTCAACCTTTAGGATCATAACTGATATGTATCCGTTCTGAGCGATCTATGTAGGCTATCAGATGATTTTTTATTTTTCGCTTTGCCTAGAAGGACAAAAACATGACTAGGTAACCGCAATGAACTGTCCAGCATGTGCTACAGCTTTTTTGAACATGTAGTCCTGGTATTTATTCAGATTTTTCCTTTTGAAACATTAATGATCGTCTATCAATAACGAGCATTATCAACAATGATGCGAGGATAGACGTTCGGGAATGATTGAGGGAGCGACGTTCAAAATGTATCACCAAGTATGTCGATCACCGTCGATAAGCCACGTGGCGAATAGCAACGGTAGCCTCCGATGGGGCATGGTATATCTTCTTGTATCAAGTTAGTGTTGATTTTCGACATATGTTCAATGGGTACTTTTACCACGTGCGTATCACAGCACTCGGAGGAAGCATCATTCTAACTAGAAACCATTCCTGATTGCTTTTCTTGAGCGATTTTCCAACCATTGCTATCACAGGCTGCACCTAATTGCCTGGTAGCGAAACAAAGGAGAAGTAATAAACCCGCCGTGTTGATCAGTCGCAGAAGAATATACAGTCCACTTTTTCGTTGCCATTGGTTGTATCGTTTCGGTGTATTAATTAAAAGATTTCCTTGTGAACATATCACTTGATTAAAGTGTTTTCAATATATGTTCGAACCTCCAAACGCCTGGGAACTTCGCGGGAATTCCGAACCAGCGATATATTTGGGAATTGGCCCCAACATTGGTCCTTAGCGACCGGATAAATCCGCGAAGTTTGTGCGCGTATTGTGATCGATCCTTTTGTGCGTGAAAGTCTCTATTGAAGTAGATTTTTTGTGTACTCAGGCATTGCTTGGGTTTGCCCATATTATGCAGATTCTTTCTTACATGGTGGCCCGTTTCCAGTGAAATTGAATTGGGTCTTGTTGGGCGGCTAGTCATTGGCCAATTGAGTATTAGCAAATGTCTGATTAAGCGGTGTGTCGTTCTGAACGGTAAATCTGTGTCCCCGAGAGAACCCTAGTGCTATTGGGCAAATTAAAATTGAGCTCGAGTCTACCCCGGGAGAAAAGTGTTGGGTTGTTTAATCGGCATTTTATAAAAGCCTTGAAAAGCCGTTTCGTTACGCTTATGATAGTGCCTAGAGAAGTGAATTTTGTGATCAATATTAGGGGAGAGTGGGGATACTTGATCCCCTTTTCTTATTTTCATCATATCTTTTTGGAAAAATTTAGCAACTCGCCGTCTTTGACATTTTCTGACAGCTTTTAACTTCAAGTTTCTATGCTCCAAAAATTAGAACGATACTTGAACCCGTTGATGAACTAGAAGCATTTTCGTGGGAATAAAAAAATTGCGATTTTTCTGAAGTTAGGGGAGACTTGATCCCCTATTGAAGGAGACTTGATCTTTTATTCAGGAAGCCCTAATCCTTGTATAAAAATCAACCAAAACCCCAAGA
>NW_026598036.1:0-14411 GCF_029784155.1 Uranotaenia lowii
AAATTGTCAAAATTGTCAAAATTGTCAAAATTGTCAAAATTGTCAAAATTGTCAAAATTGTCAAAATTGTCAAAATTGTCAAAATTGTCAAAATTGTCAAAATTGTCAAAATTGTCAAAATTGTCAAAATTGTCAAAATTGTCAAAATTGTCAAAATTGTCAAAATTGTCAAAATTGTCAAAATTGTCAAAATTGTCAAAATTGTCAAAATTGTCAAAATTGTCAAAATTGTCAAAATTGTCAAAATTGTCAAAATTGTCAAAATTGTCAAAATTGTCAAAATTGTCAAAATTGTCAAAATTGTCAAAATTGTCAAAATTGTCAAAATTGTCAAAATTGTCAAAATTGTCAAAATTGTCAAAATTGTCAAAATTGTCAAAATTGTCAAAATTGTCAAAATTGTCAAAATTGTCAAAATTGTCAAAATTGTCAAAATTGTCAAAATTGTCAAAATTGTCAAAATTGTCAAAATTGTCAAAATTGTCAAAATTGTCAAAATTGTCAAAATTGTCAAAATTGTCAAAATTGTCAAAATTGTCAAAATTGTCAAAATTGTCAAAATTGTCAAAATTGTCAAAATTGTCAAAATTGTCAAAATTGTCAAAATTGTCAAAATTGTCAAAATTGTCAAAATTGTCAAAATTGTCAAAATTGTCAAAATTGTCAAAATTGTCAAAATTGTCAAAATTGTCAAAATTGTCAAAATTGTCAAAATTGTCAAAATTGTCAAAATTGTCAAAATTGTCAAAATTGTCAAAATTGTCAAAATTGTCAAAATTGTCAAAATTGTCAAAATTGTCAAAATTGTCAAAATTGTCAAAATTGTCAAAATTGTCAAAATTGTCAAAATTGTCAAAATTGTCAAAATTGTCAAAATTGTCAAAATTGTCAAAATTGTCAAAATTGTCAAAATTGTCAAAATTGTCAAAATTGTCAAAATTGTCAAAATTGTCAAAATTGTCAAAATTGTCAAAATTGTCAAAATTGTCAAAATTGTCAAAATTGTCAAAATTGTCAAAATTGTCAAAATTGTCAAAATTGTCAAAATTGTCAAAATTGTCAAAATTGTCAAAATTGTCAAAATTGTCAAAATTGTCAAAATTGTCAAAATTGTCAAAATTGTCAAAATTGTCAAAATTGTCAAAATTGTCAAAATTTTCGAGAATGGCAAAAATGACAAAAATGACAAAAATGACAAAAATGACAAAAATGACAAAAATGACAAAAATGACAAAAATGACAAAAATGACAAAAATGACAAAAATGACAAAAAATGACAAAAAATGACAAAAATGACAAAAATGACAAACCTGACAAAAATGACAAAAATGACAAAAATGACAAAAATGACAAAAATGACAAAAATGACAAAAATGACAAAAATGACAAAAATGACAAAAATGACAAAAATGACAAAAATGACAAAAATGACAAAAATGACAAAAATGACAAAAATGACAAAAATGACAAAAATGACAAAAATGACAAAAATGACAAAAATGACAAAAATGACAAAAATGACAAAAATGACAAAAATGACAAAAATGACAAAAATGACAAAAATGACAAAAATGACAAAAATGACAAAAATGACAAAAATGACAAAAATGACAAAAATGACAAAAATGACAAAAATGACAAAAATGACAAAAATGACAAAAATGACAAAAATGACAAAAATGACAAAAATGACAAAAATGACAAAAATGACAAAAATGACAAAAATGACAAAAATGACAAAAATGACAAAAATGACAAAAATGACAAAAATGACAAAAATGACAAAAATGACAAAAATGACAAAAATGACAAAAATGACAAAAATGACAAAAATGACAAATATGACAAAAATGACAAAAATGACAAAAATGACAAAAATGACAAAAATGACAAAAATGACAAAAATGACAAAAATGACAGAAATGACAAAAATGACAAAAATGACAAAAATGACAAAAATGACAAAAATGACAAAAATGACAATAATGACAAAAATGACAAAAATGACAAAAATGACAAAAATGACAAAAATGACAAAAATGACAAAAATGGCAAAAATGACAAAAATGACAAAATTGACAAAAATGACAAAAATGACAAAAATGACAAAAATGACAAAAATGTCAAAAATGACAAAAATGACAAAAATGACAAAAATGACAAAAATGACAAAAATGACAAAAATGACAAAAATGACAAAAATGGCAAAAATGACAAAAATTATAAAAAATGACAAAAATTATAAAAAATGACAAAAATTCTTAAATTACAATTATAACACATTGGACATAAATGACAAAACAATGAAATTGACAGAAATGTCTTAAATATTCAAATTTTAGTTATGCAAAAAAATATAAAAGATTCAAGCTTTGCATAAATTGCACACAAATGTTACAAATTTCATGATTTGTTAACATGGAAGGACTTTGCTCTGCTCAATTTTTTCCGTGGACAAAATGTTTCTTTCACTTTCATCCCCCCTTACTAGTGTTTTCAAACATCGTAGTTTTTCTATTTTCTCTTGCCAAACATCGTGTTCCTTGATCGTTCGAAAGTGTTCTTTTTTTCCAACAGGAGTCTCTCTGTCTAGATATTTGCATTGCTTTCTGCCGCTAGTGAAACGTCGGCGTCTGCAACAGCGATAAAAGATGAGTTAATAGAGTGTAAATTAAGTCAGTCGGCTTTTGAAGATTTTTCCTCCCATGGTCGTCGTCGTCCTTGGAGTTAGAGAGGAGGTGTGAGTGAAAAAATAAAAACCAGCAATGTTCCGTCATCCTATATCCAAAACAAACCTGCCCGGGCCTGAGTTTGTTGAAAATTGGATTGAAAGGCGCCTGCTTCCGGAGCATATCTCGGTTCCCATCCATTCAAAAACAAATCCGCGCAAAGCTTCAAAGCGATTGCAATTTATGGCTCTTTGAAGCGCGCGTTCCGCGGATTTTAACCTTGGCTTCACACACTTTACTCCATTCAGAGTTTGTTTTTTCCGCTCTTCAGCTTCATCAGCAGTCAGTTGACTGTCTACCAAGCGCATAGCATGTTTTAGATTCTAGGAAAGTTGGAAGCTGTTTTAGATGTTTAACAACTTCCGACTGACGGAAGATAAAGCTTAGTTCTTTTAGAAATGGGACACTTTCATTTGCTAATAGCTCGTTAACTAGATATTGGATATTAAAAATTTTGACAGCGTTTTGTTGCCTGTAAAAAGTACTATTCGACCTATTTTTTTCAAAATTTAAAATTCACGCGTTTTTGAGATATGTACGATGCAAGAGAAAAAGAAAAAAATAAATTTGCACAGTTTCCATTGAAATTTGTCATTATTAAATTGATAGCTAACAAAACCGTTGATTATTTAAAGAATTACTGAGTTTTTGTGGTGGATAAGTATGCAAACACTGTCAATAATGTCCACAAAGTTCAAATCAAGCATTGGAGTGAAGCACATGATCGGCAACAACGTTATGTTCATCAAGGATGTCAAGTCTCATACCAGCATTTTTAATTTTGAATAAACGAAAAACTAAGGGTAGATCGCTGAAACGTCCAAAACAATTTTCTCCGATAAGCTGAAAGTGTTGCCTAGCGATTACTCATTGAAATCCAACCTCAAACAACCATTTTTTGATAGTTCCAAAGCTCTTAAGCTGTAAAACCGGTACCGAAAGAAAAACGTTCAAAAATGTGGTCAAAAATAATTAAATTTGTTCATTTCCAAACAACTGTTTCCACTAAAATGCTTCCAGTTTTTTTTTTAAAGAGAAGTATTGGACCGAAAAGTATCAGAAATTGAAGAAGGAGGGTGAAGCCACCTAAAATATAGATTTTACGAAGTATAAGTTGGAGAAACTGATCAATACCATGACTGAAAAAAGTGTGCGCCAGCCAATGGGAGATACCAAGAATAAAGTAGAAATTTTTTTAACAAAAAACGGTAAATATTTTTTTTCAAATTTTTTCATGAAATATCATAACATTACCTTCATTTTCTTCATAGAAAGTATTTCGTTCAAACGAATGGTTTTTGAGATACACGCATTCGTAACTGTCCCATTTCTAAAAGAACTAAGCTTTATTATTATTTAACTACAACTTTATGGAAACATTTAAAACAAATTAAAAAATATTATCAGTGGAATTTTAAAACACTAATCTCTCTATCAGTAAAGTGTTTTATCTTTTCCTTCCACTCACTTTAAGATTCACAAGTATTCTGGCCCCTTAAAAGGCGGATACATAGGATACTTACACACAAAAGCAAAGAGTCTCCATCATAGCCGAGAAATAGGTGCCGGGCGAAAATAAATTTCACTCATTTTTGCATAAATGAAATTTACTTCACCTTCAGAGCGAATCGCGTCGAGGTGCCGTGATTTGGAACCTCATTTGCGGTGTGGCGACCAAATGTATGTCATCCAAACGTATGAATCTACCACGTTTGCCTCAAGGGGAGGTCCCTCCTCCATGTGTATAATACCTACATTTCTCATTTTCCCAGGCTTCCTCCCTCCATTTTTCTTCCCAGTGTCGAGTGCATTCATTCATATTGCCACTC
This sequence comes from Uranotaenia lowii, assembly GCF_029784155.1. Lineage (NCBI taxonomy): Eukaryota > Metazoa > Arthropoda > Insecta > Diptera > Culicidae > Uranotaenia > Uranotaenia lowii. Next base: position 4,559 of record NW_026598036.1, read on the forward strand.
GCTCTCTGTCTCGCTAGAATGACACACTCGCATTTTCCACAAGGGTCATCAGGTATGATAATTTGTAAGAGCTAAGAGCTGCTGCATATTATAAATTGGTCCATTCCAGATTCAAGGGAGAAACGAAGAGGGTGCATATCCTTTGGCAGAATTATGATCAAGTCCCAACCACTATTATGGTGATGCATTTCCAGGGTTATTCAAACATTCAACGGATCATGAATTCAAATTTAGGATGAGCAATTTAGCGTGGGTTAGGTTTCACTGTTTTCTATCGAAAGTTGAGAGTTGTAGAGTGTCAGTTATTCATTTAAAGCAATTCTTTAGCAGGTACTCTATATATTAAAAAAATTGACTACATATTTAATGTGAATTGTGATAAATTGTAAACAGTATGATATTATTCTAATATTATTCTGGTTTTGGTAATTTCTCGAAAACCAAATATCCGTCAGATAACTTTTTACAATCAAAATGTAGGACTTCGGACGTACTGTATCACTCTGCCAATAACTCGATTTGGTAACATTTGGAAAATTCATAACCGAATTTTCCAATCCAAAAACGGGGCAATATCACATGAATTCGATTTATATTTCCTTTTTAGAACTTCTTCAAGTTATTAATTAATGACCCCCTTGCCAAATAAGGGTTTAACAGCAATTAGCTGGCATAAGGAAATAAAGTTATTAAAAAGTATTAATCAGCGTTGTTTTGAGTGCGGCCCATGGAGAAGATTTGAAATTCAAATTGATCCTTTGGTTCAAAGGTTGCTCAACCCTGCCCTAAGATGAAGATCATTCTCAGCAAGACTTTTCGAATCAATTGACTGTATGGTAAGCTCAAGGTTTCCAGCTGTTCGAGCATTTTTAAAAGTGACCTTTTTCAGTTTCTTTTTAGCAGATATTACTTCATCTACAGTGCGTGAGTTCTCTTCGACCCGGGTTACGTTACCCGTTCATTTAAGGTGTAATGGATCTAAGGTAGTGCCTTTAATGAAACATTCGGCAAGTATAAATGCCATTTGTAATGGAGGCTTTTGCGGTCAATGCCACATAAATGAAATAGATCAAAACTTGATAGAATTCTGTTTATATTGGCGACATTTAATTGGCATGACACTCCCACTTTTCCCCGAATCAGCGTGTACTCACCGCATTTTGTTGAATGGACCCCTTTTGTGCGGTACCTCGCCTGCCCTGCATGCGTCCGCCGCCTTTCGACAGAGCGCCGATCGGATGGCACCTCGTGCCTCCTCTGCTATTCGGCCGCCCTACGCCTGGGGCCGATTGGTGGCACCGTTGCTGCTGTTGCTTTCCCTTGTGGACCCTCTCTGCCGGAAGACCTCCACTTTTCTTCACGGCAGAGTCCCGGGGCCTCCGAGTTTTGTTGTGCTGCTCGGCGATTCGGAGTGCCGATTGGCAGCACTGCGGGAACTGTGGCCCTACGCCTGTGGCGCCTCCTGGGGTCTACCAGGGGGCTGCTGGTCTTCGTTGATTTGTGCCTCCGTCCTACACTTGTGGCGCCTCCTGGGGTCTACCAGGGGGCTGCTGATTTTCTTCGGCTCGCCCGAAATTGCCGCACCGGAAGGCCATTGAGATGAGGGGAGAAGAAACTTTCGATCATCGTTATCTCGAATGGTTCATCGAATAAAGCAAACGTGTCAATAGATTTGGACCCGTTATAAACTTTTACTGGAATAATACAGTAGTTTATCGTTGACGTAAAAATTTCTTGAATGCATTTGCAACAGATAGCGAATTGTCTACTAGTTCTCCATCCATGTCCAATTCCAAATCATGGTAACGCGGACATTAAATTCTGACAAAGTATTATTTGGTTAAATATTTCATGGAATTTATAACTCATATTCGATGGAATGTTTGATTAACTTTTTCTTCCGTCATAATGCCAGCACGGAATTCTAAAAGGGAATATTTCTCCATTGAGATGCAGATGGTGTTGCAATCACTAAAAATTTGACAGGAGTCGGCTAGGAACTTTGCGGTTCGCGAATTTGTCCTGACAATAGATTTTGGTATCACCAGGTCTCACCTAGTCATTTGCTGCCAGACGAATATTCCTTATGATGCGATGTTGGGCTCAATGTTCGGAAAATCGCTCAGAAAAGCAATCAGGATTCGTTTCAAGCTAGAATAAGCTTGCCAGATAGCCCGGTTTTATCCGGGTTTGCCCGGATATTTGATGCAAAATTTCGAGCCCGGTTGCCCGGATATCGTGAAAAATGTCCGGATATTGCCCGGATTTTTTCACATTTTTCACAAAGAAACCAAAAAAATCAAAGTTTTTGAGTAAGTATCAGCAAAATCGATTAACGGTATGGAAATTTTCAACGGTTGTTTCAAATAATTTCGCTGATTTACTTTTATAAACCTTTAAATATTTAAGTGTTCCAAAAAGTTTTTGGAAGTCTTCAATTACATTAATAAAATATTAATTTAATTTTTTGCATTTTTTCCTTGCTTTTATATATAATAACACCTAAATTTTGCCCGATTTTTGCCCGGTTTTGGATTTGAAAAATTGAAATCCATGCCCAGATTTTGCCAGGCGTTTTTTGAAAAAATGCCCGGAATTGCTAGGCCCGGATGGGAGTGGAAAAAATTCTGGCAACCTTAAGCTAGAATACTTACACCTCCGAGTGTTGTGATACACACGTGGTGAACGTATCCGTTTAATGTTTGTCAAACATCAGAACTAACTAGATAAAAAAAAATATACAATGCCCCTTCGGTGGGCTCCAGACAAGCCTTTCTCGCTTGACGTTGTAACCAGGGCGTGTGTTAAAAGCCCAAGATCATTGGGAATCATCGATTATTGCCGAAAAGCACCATCGTTGCTGCTGGTCGAAGCTTAGTGTCCTCAAGCGGCCGTAGACGCTAGCTATCTAGCGGATATTGCCGACCCTGAGGCGTTTGAAGGGGGTTCTCAGTGGGGCTGGGCAGTCTATCTCACCCATAGGTTCTAACGTAGGACAGAGGCTGGGCTACCCTGATCGCGTAGGGTTCTGGTTTTCCCTACCACTCGATCAACCATAATCCGTTTTACATACCGTTCCCAACCTTTGGCGATAACACGACGAGCGGGGTTTACAAATTTGGTGCTTTTTTATCTAGATTCGAAGAAAGCGGAGCAGATGGAGCAGACAAACAAGCATACTTTGGAAAGATATTGGAGCGGCTAAAGCAAACAGGTCTTCACAAGAGAGTAACGGGTACACTATTTATTCGTAAAACCAACTACAAAAATTACTTGAAATTGTTTAAATTAATTAGTTAAGAGCCAATTAGAAACTAAACAAAATGAAACAATTATAATAAAATTAATTATTTATAAATACCTTTCAATTAAAACATAAAACTAAAATAAAGATTTCGAAGAGTAAAATCATCGAAGAAAGTTTAGCGAATAAATCCTCCGGCCAGGTACCCCCCTAAAATAATCATTAACATCAGAAGCGCGCCTGTAGATGTATTCGATCACCAGGCACATTTTTGAAGCAGAAAGTATGGTTTAGAGCAGTGGTTTTCAAAGTGGTCCCTACCGCCCACTTGGAGGCGTTGAGAGCTTCCAGGGGGGCGGTGACCTCTATTTTGAAATTTGGGGGGCGTTAAAAGGGCTCAAGGGGCGGTGAGCAAGGTTTCCGAAATCACAGAAAAATCTGTAATTTCATAGAATTTTAAGCAAATTTTCATCGCAGAATCTGTGTCACAGAACACAGAATTTCGAAATATTCACAGATTTCACAGATTTTTTGAATTTCAAATTGATTTCCAAAGTTCTAATTTTTTTGGCCAAACTTTGAACTAGAAAAGTAATATAAGATTGGTAATGTTAATTGATTTTTCCTCACTAAAATGTTAAAAAGATCCAATTTTTCACGAATTTTCAATGAAATTAACGGAAATAGCATCACAGAAAACCATCATAAAATTTTTGGGTAAAATCACAGAAAGTCATAATTTTTTCTCTCAAAAACACAGATTTCTTTTCGGCAACCTTGGCGATGAGGTCGTACTTCACATTGTCACAAATCACGACACAACGCAGATTAGAAATAATAAAGAGTAAGTTCGATGCAAAACAATAAAATTACGTTATAGAACTAAACCTCAGTTTCAACATTAAAATATCTATAATTTCACAGAGCTGCAAGTAAATTTTTGCTCTAAATTTTTTTTAATTGTCCCAGGTTCTGTATATGCTTTATTTGTGAATCTTGTTTTGTAAAATTATTTTGGTTTATACTTAAAAAGATTAATTTTATTTGGCAATACTTGTTAATCTTTGAAATCTATTGTCTCAAAAAATCTACCAAAAATACTTCGAAAAAATCTGTGTAAAAAGGCATCATCTGTGGTTAAGTGATAGATTTTTTGGATAGAAAATATAAGGAATTTTTACTGCATAGTTTTGAACAGGACTCAATTTCAGATATCAAGAAAAAGTACTATTTTGTTCGTTATTTCACCGGCTTGATAATAAGTTTGTAAATATTCAATTACGCAAACTAATGGTGAATAAAGAATTTTGTTTACCAAAATTCAAGATATGTATATGATTTTATATCAAAACAAACTAATCAATCAGTTCCAGGATGTTTCCTGGAAAATGTCCAGGAAACTTGACATATTTAGAATTAAGTTATTACTGGAGGTTATGCAATATGAATGAGGCCCTTAGAGTCAAAAAGGTATAAATGCATTAAAGCTTATTTCGAGAAAACAAGCATTTTAGTTGATATGTTTGGTAATTTTTTCAAAAATTTGCCTTTTTCTTTCGAATAAAAATCTACAAATTTACGGAATATAGTTTGAAACATGAAGAATCGTTTGAAATCACCCCCTACCCATTTGGCTCTGAAAGCCTCTTATAAATTTGAAGGAATTTTGAGTTAAGTCTTACAAGAACACAAAGCCAAAAGCTAATGGTTATTAACAATCAAGATTATCATTTTTTTTAAGATTTTCTGAAAATTTGCCCAGGGGGACGTTGAGCTCGAAAATTTTGCAAAAGGGGGCGGTGAGTGAAAAAAGTTTGAAAACCACTGGTTTAGAGAGTCATCTTCCAGAAAATCACCGACTGCAAACTTATTGTGCATCAGGTGAATGACCCTTTTTGGAATGATTTTGTGCACCTAAGTTTGAAAGAGAAAAGGCTTGGTCTTTGAACTCAGCCTTGGAAGGGGAAGACAGGTTTAACTTCTCGATTAGGTCTTCATATCGGGTAGTTCCGGTACGTAGTTGAACTAGATTCAAGAAGACTGATTTCCAATGCGACTTCCTGAATCACTTAATCTTCTAGTTCAGTTGGGTGAAGACCGTTCAATTCACGTGGTAATTTTAAAGTCCAATCTGTGATCCGTGGACCAGTGTTCTGGTTATTAATCATCCTCTTTTTGTGTTTTCTGCTTAGCTTACACTGTAGTGTAGTAAATCATAGGAAAACAGTGCTTACTCAGTCAGGTAAGTTGTGGGAATGCTGGTATAACGCCGAACGATACATAAAACGCTGCTTGTTTTTGCGACTGATTTGAGAAGCCCACCACAGCTTTCTCAAGCAGCCGTTACATCAACCGTTGACCTTACCGTGACGATCCGGAAACATGCCGAGACGACCCAGAAAACCACCAGGAACCGCCGGGACGAAACATTATTCCTGGAGCGTGCACATAGCAGTGCCAAAGGTCTTAGGTCAGTGGAATTCTCCTAACTTTGAAAACGAAAAGTCCTAACCGAAATTCGTTATTAGCATTTGCACCACCCCCACACAATTTTCGAAACAACGAATTCTTCGACCAGCCGTTGCAGCCGGGAGATCTCGGCAAAAAGTTTTACTGAACAAAGGGATCACACTACATTCATCCACGCGTTCAGCCATAATCACCTGCATGGCTATTCATCATATTCACTGATAGCCTATCAGAAGCTCATCTGCCAGGAGAGCACATCGGCGGTTTACAGTCTTCCCTATGGCCAACTTTGTTTTGTAGCGATTGTTCATGTAGACATGACATTCTTATTCTTCTGAACGGCATGCAACCTTAGCCGCTTATATTGCGATTTGCTGATTTCGTCCTATGACATTTTTTGGACGTGCAATCGACTTATTTGGCACTGGCGAGCCGGAAAAATAGCCTATTTTCATCACCCCCGCGCAGAAAATTCAAATCATTAACATGGAGAACATTTGCGATCAAGCACACCGTATAGCAAACGAAAAACCAAGCGTCTCCACCAGCACTAGCAGTTGAGAAACAAAACACACATAAAATCGAGGGATTGCAGTGGAGAGAGAATTCTTTGCGCTTGGAGTGGAAATGATCAAAATTCAACAACTGCTTAACAAATTGCAACAATTTGCAACAATCAGCACATTTTCACTCTCTTTGAGCACCGGTTTCTCTCATTTTCACTTAAACCTTCTAATTCTCTTTAACAAATTGCCACAAATTATCACAAATTCACTCATTGGCTGCCAAATTTGTTTGATCATTCACGATGATTCTCCGTTTATCTCGGTCCCTTGCATAAAATTGTAAAACGAACACACGACAGTTGAGGCCGAATTAAAAATATCTAATGAATGTTCCTTACTGAAAATAGGTATTTCGAATCAAAATCAAGCGGAAACATTAGCGTGGGGATGATGACATAATTAGGACATTGGGAAGGGGGTCACAGGTTATTCGTTGTTGCGTTTGCTTTTTTTAATGCGGTGATTGGCTGCGAATCCAATCATTGGCCCATTCCTGAGCAAATCAAGAGGGTGGTAATTCGTCCGATAGTTTTCAGACTTCTCTATTTCAACTTTTTAGCGAACAACGAATAACTCCCTTTTCCGTGATTTTACAGGCTTTTCGGGGCGGATTCGATTTTGAAACCGAAGTACGGATCCCTTTTCAGAGACCCTTTTGCTTCTTTCTCAAAATAGGGAACCAAAAAAGGAACTCACGTCCGAGTCTTATTCAGCTGGGCAAACCAAGACTAGGTAGGTGGACTTCCGTAAGGAAGTGGCGTATAAACCATCCGCTAACGAAACGGAAGTGTGTCGGGACTCTCGATATAAAAGTAGGGATGCCTGAAAATTTTTGCCAGTAAACTTGCGGGTTTATGGTGGTAGATTCATTTGGAAATCCGTGCTGACCATCGTTGACCCTATTTCTCACTATAAAAGTTTTGTTTTCCCGGGGCAATAATAACGGTTTCGAGACGAGGATACGTGTAACTGCTCTTCACTGGAATGATGCATTAGTGGCTTGTTCGTTGTTACTGGATTTGTTCCTCCATGCGTTGTACTTGTATATAACTGATGTTGAGGTACACGCCTAGAATGTGCGCAATTTACTGTCATCATCTTTCCGAAAATTCATGGTTGTTGCTTCAGCCGTTTTATCAATATCGCACATGGGACAAAACCATGAGCGCTCTGCGACTTCAACTTGGACACACTCGAAATGATATCAACGTTGGTATTTGTAACAAGCTACCATCCGATCGTTTGGTGCAGACATTGCGGCCCTTTTTGGGACCCCTTGCGATCAGCGCCATCTGTTCTTCAGCATCTTATTTACTCGACCATTACCTCCTAGGCCATTTATTTTGCGTATGGCGTATTTGCGCCTTCACTTCCTAGGCGTTTCCTGTGGACATTTAAGCTACTATATCGTTGATTCTCACCTGTTTTGCGCTTCTCACACAACACACTTGTTATAAAAATTATAATTATTCAGCTGAAAACACAACTTTTTTCTATACTATATTAAAATGTTCCATAATTGATTACCAAAGTTGACTGATTGATTGTATTACCTGTTAAGAAAATTTTGATCTTGATGTTAGTGCAGTACGGATAACTTTTAGGCTGCCTGTTACAGATGAAAAGTTATTTATAACGCGAAAGAGAATATTTAAGTGTTTATGAGGATTTTTTTTTTAAACTTCAAATTTCTACTAGTCTACGATACCCTAATTTCAAAAGTCAAGTGTAAAGTTATTAATCAATCAGAATTAACTTTTGTGTTGACCTGGTTGATGTTCGAGTTCTTTGAAAATAGTTGATTTTAATTATTTATTGGACAAAAACTAAGAAATTTATAAAGTTTAAATACAATCATTTGTTCATCGTTGACAATGGCGTTCAGAATCCTTTTCATGTGCAGTTTGCAACAAAACAGTTCACTCTGAACTCATTTTTTCACAGATCTAAAGAATACCAAAACGGGCACATTATCACATCGGCAGCAAATTTGCATTCTGCACTTATTTACACTTCATCAAACCCCACTGGATTGGATTGGATCCAATCTTCCGGAATCAATGAGCTTCTATTTGTCACTCAAGTATGAATAACTATTTCCATCTCAAAGGGAAAATGGAGAAGACCAAATAACCGAACCCCGGGCCATCCTTGATCCTGATCCCTTCACCCGTTTGGCACCCGGCTGATGGGGCAACTAACCACTTCTTATTTCAATTTTACGCTTTCTCCAATGGAATTGGCATCTATACTGACTATACTGATCCCCAATAACCGAAAGAAGCCCCGCAAAACAAGAACAAGAACTTTCCATTGAGAGAAAGGATTTAAATTTGAATTTTAAGGTTGATTTACGACGATTTCACATTCCACCTCATCGAGCACATTTACGCTGCTGCTGCTTTCGGGTTTGGTGCCACTAGGAGAGTAGCCTAACTAAGGGTCCTGGTCCAACTGGTCCCGGCTTCCATTCTTTCTCGAATGCCAAGAAAAGCGCATTAGCCTTGATCTGGCACTAGCGAAGGTCTTCTTGAGAATGAATTTTCCTTGAAACCACAAACAGAGCTTCAATTTTTCCAACCGAACAGTTCTCGCACATCCGTTTCTCACTATTTCCGGGGCCATTTCATGGGGATCATTTGGGCGAAGGGCCGAAAAAAGACAACCCGCAAAGCATTTGCAATATTGATGCAGGACCGGAAAATTGCATCCCGAAATGCATTATTACTGCTTGTATTATTGGCATTTTGCAAATGGCGAATGGTCCTTCCCGTAGTTTCCTTGCCTCGTATTCTTCTCGTCTCAGCTAACCGAGCACGATTTTTCCATTTGCAGCTGGAAAAGTGATTTCGACTGATTTACAGCCTCGAATTTGCCCCGAAACCGGGAAGACATCAACCAGCAGAAGACGGTTCCAAGACTCGATTTGGGAGAATTTTCCCACACACACTCTCTGCTAAGAGTGGAAACTGGATGGAGGACCAATCAGACATCTGATTCTGGATCAGCATTCTGGATTCTTCTTCCTGCTGGCCATCGGCACTGATGGGCATCGGAAGGCAGGCAGGCAGGCAGCTGTTGCATTGTCGGATTTCCCCATCCGGAAAGATCCGGGAAGATTTGGTCGGAGCTTATTGATTGGACCAAGGATATGGTCGGGAGACGTCTTGGCAGCACATAGTTATTATCGCTTAGGAATTCCAATTTAATGGGATGCTGATTGAATGAAGGCAGTGGCAATAAGAAACTCGACAAAGAGTGATCTGCTTTTTTTTATCGATTTTTTTTTTTAAATTCATAGATTGTCATTTAAATAAAACACAATGCGTACACAGAAAATGGTTAAAAAACATTTCGGTAAATTATTCAGGTTTAAGTTATTTTACAATAAAAGTTATTTATTTCAAATCATAACTTTCGAAACAAAAAATCTAGGAGTTGCCATTTTTTCCATGAAGCTCTAACAATCATGGGGACATGTGGTATAGCTCACTTGGCATGTCAGTTTCCTCCTGAGCTGAGGTCCGTGGATTTGAGCCCAAGAGTAAACATCGAACACAGTTGTATCGGATAA
>NW_026598037.1:0-14341 GCF_029784155.1 Uranotaenia lowii
ACGCCGACTGTTTGTGGTGCGACCACCGTAAACCTAGGAAAATTCCGGTTCGGTTGTTGTCAAACTGTTCGGACCGCCACTTATCATCCTCAGATCCTGTTGTACTTCCGGATCTATAATTGCCCTATCCGTTTTACTTTTTACACGATTTTAATTACTTTTTGGCTAAATTTTGAACCACTTTTTGAATTTTGGAACGTGAAATCGCTTAATTTAATTGAGCTTGAATTCGTCTCATGCCTCCAAATCAAAATTAAAGCAAATAAACGAATTCACTCAGAGCAAGTTCACTCGTGTTGGAAAAAAGTGATAGAAATTTTGACACTTTGAAAATGTTACCATGCAAAAATGTTTTCAAGCTCTAAGGGCATCACATCATGCGAAAATAGAACACATGTTGTAAAAACACTTGAAGGCCACAGATCTTGAAAATTTTTTTGCATGGCAAAATTTTCAAAATGTGCTAAGTGTCATAATTTCTACCATTTTTTCCCAACACCAGCGAACTCAGCCATATAATGTTTGACATCCCAAGCAACGACAAGAAAAATAGTTGACTTTGGTGTGCATCAAGGTAGCACTGTTTTTTTCGTTTAAAATTTGTTTCGTGGTATTGGAAAGCATTGCAATCGTTTAAAAAACTACGTTAAAGCGAAATTATTTTCGCATATTTTTATTTTCTGAAGCACTCAATTGCAGAAGATTATCAGTGAAATGTGTTAGATGATATACGCTAAAACATGTAAGAAATGACTTTGAACCCACTGTTCATAGTACCATGAACACCCCATATGAAGCTCGCCCGTCTAAAACTAACAAAATATGTTTTTGTATATTTTAAATTCCTATTCTAACTATTACAATAAATAATCCCTATTTTCCTAAACATAAATTCAACAAAATATACAACAGCTTACTGATCACATTCATAAAAATTGAAAAAAAGATTTAATGCATTTTGTAACAACGGTTACACCTTAGAGCAAGTTTACTCATGTTGGAAAAATGTGGTTGAAATTTTGAAACTTTTAGTACATTTTGAACACTTTACCATGCAAAAACATTTTCAAGATCTGCGACCTTCAAGTTTTTTTACAACACGTGTTGTATTTTTGCATGCTGTGATACAAAAATTGCAATATTTGTATCACATACGGCTGAAATAGAAACAGTGCTGTAAAAAAATACAACGCCCAAAGATCTTGAAAACATTTTTACATGGTAAAATTTTCAAAATGTGCTACAACTATCAAAATTTCTATCACTTTTTAGCAACACCAATGAACTTGCTCTCAGTATGCACATTTAGCCTGCCTCGTCCCTATATTAAAACAAAGATGTTTTCTCAGTTGCATCCTCTACTCAAGACGCTTTCTGAAGAGTGTGATTGAAGAGACATTTAGTTTTCGGGGGTTTGAATGAATTTGAACGAATAATATTTAAGCAACTTTCATCAAAATTGGAAACATTCAAACTTCCACAAAACGAGATGGTTTAATTCACCGAAAGGCTACTTTCATTTGTAAACCGGTGGGCCTCATACAAAATACCAACCAAGATGTGCTACGTAAGCTTATTGTGTGACTGTATGGAAAAAGGTTGTCAAGTTGATTCTACCTACATTGACTTTGCGAAAGCATTCGACCGTGTTCCCCATAAAATAATTATTGAAAAACTAGACCGAACAAGTTTCCCTGATCAGGTACTTGTCTGGAGTCTGGATTGCGTCGTACCTCGATCACCGTCATGCTTTCACGAAAGTCAACAGCTCACGTTCAAGAACATTTGTCATCCCGCAAGGTGTACCTCAAGGAAGCCATCTCGGGTCTCTTCTCTTCAAAAATCTCCATAAACGACCTCTATGTAACTCTATCATCAGCTTTGGCTACCAACTATCAGGTTTCTGCTTGGAGAATGTAAAGTCTATTCTTGACCTGGGAATGAAAATGGTTTGCAGACTTACATTGCGTTTACCTCTGCAAAATGATTTGCTGCACTAGGGTCTCTGCGCCGGATCACCGTAGGTTTCGACGACGTGTACCTACGCACTGAAGGCCATTTATTGTTCGTCGTAGCATCCTGGAGTATGCCGTCCAGGTGTGGACTCCTACTCAGAGTACACAATGCAACCGCAAAGAACGAGTTCGACGTAGCTTCGTCAGATACGCTCAACGGCTTCTCCCGTGGAATGAACCGCTCCGACTCCCGCCGTATGACCAGAAATCCGCTCTGATATTTTAAACCACACTAGAAAAGCGTCGTATCGAATAGCAGAAAGTTTTCATTTTGGATATACCTTGACTTTTCGTGATGACTCCCAACGTGTCAATATTTACGTATACCTACAAAGTCACTTCGACAACGCCAGTTTATTTGGATACCCTATCATTGTACCCGATCATCGTATCGTAGTCTGGACGGTATTTCAACCAAAGGCGATAAATAAATAAAATGAATTTAAGTGCGATAGTTTAATCAATTTTAAAATTATTTCTCCCAAATTTAGAACAACATCGAGGAGATTATTTAAGACTTTCACAAAAGAAAAAAAGGGAAAAGGGATGAAAATTCAATTAAATAACGATAGAACTCCGATAAAAACATCTTTTATTTGAGCTACCCCATACAAAACCAATATAAACTACGAGGCAATCTGAACATCATATTTATTTTTGATATGATTCAGTATATTGAAGACCTCATCACGTTAAAGTGGAATGGGGGTCAAATTTAAATTATATGGAATGCGACACGTCACAACTTATGTAATAATAAGTTACAACATATTATTAGAATAATCCTTGCTAAACTTTGTACCACTTTTAGTCATTTTTAAAAAAAAAATTAATGTTTTGGACTCATTCAGCACTTTTCCTGTTGTTGATCATGAATGTTTTTTTGTCATGTTTGACATTTGACATCGGTTTGTAGTTATTTTTGTCATTTCTAGTCTTTCGATTACGAGGACTGTTGGGATACCATCAAACAGTGCCATCAACAGTGCCAGCCATCAACAGTGCTGCGGAGAACGTCATCGGTTATGTGGAGCGATCTCGACGGAACGACTGGTTCGACGAGGAGTGTAGGAGGGTGATGGACGAAGAAAATGCCGCGCGGGCGGCAGTAGTACAACGAGGCACCCGTCGAAATGTGGAAAATCACCGACAGCGGAAGAGGCAGCGAGTCCGACTTTTCCAGGAGAAAAAGCGCCGCCTGGAGGAGGAGGAGCTCGAGGAGCTGGAGCAGCTGCATCGTTCCCAAGAAACACGAAAATTCTATCAGAAACTCAACGCATCCCGCAAAGGCTTCGTGCCGCAAGCCGAAATGTGCCGGGATAAGGACGGGGGTATCCTGACGGACAATCGTGAGGTGATCAAAAGGTGGAAGCAGCACTTCGATGAACACCTGAACGGCGCACATGCAGGAGATCAAGACGGTGGGGGAAGGTACATCGCCGGCGTAGCCAACGACGAAGAGGAGCCACTCCCAACGATGAGTGAAGTTAAGGAAGCCATTCGCCAGCTGAATAGAAACAAGTCGGCTGGGAAGGATGGCATCGCAGCTGAACTCATCATCATTCATGAAGGAACGGTCAACGACGGACCAGATATTCACATTACGGCAAATCCTCCAAAAATGCCGGGAACATCAAGTCCCTACGCACCATCTATTCATCGACTTCAAAGCCGCATACGACACGATCGACCGTAACGAGCTATGGAAAATCATGGACGAGAACTGCTTTTCCGGGAAGCTGATCAGACTGATCAAGGCGACGATGGATGGAACGCAGTGCTGTGTGCGGATTTCGGGTGAAATGTCGAGTTCATTCGAATCGCGCAGGGGGCTTCGACAAGGTGATGGTCTATCCTGCATGATGTTCAACTTGGCGCTAGAAGGTGTTATTCGACGAGCGGTGGGCGAAATGCGGGGCACGATTTTCAACAGATCCAGTCAACTTATCTGCTTTGCCGATGACATTGATATAGTCCCAGCAAACATTTTATGAGGTATATTGCAGGAACAACTGAATTATTCAAACAATTATACCAGGTGAAAAGATTGTATTAAACTTACCAAAAAAGCATATAGCTACAAAAGTGGAGGCGATATATCTACAATGACAAGATTCCAACGACTCAATTTTCCAACAAAAAGCAAAATAAACGAAAAAAAAAATGTCCTCGACCGAGATTTGATTACCAGTCCTCCGAGTTCGCAGTCCGGTATCTTACCACGATGCCAACTTATCAGTTGATTTGGTCTACGCTATAGCTCTATAGGTGAGATTTTCTTTTTTACGAACCGGTCAAAGGAAGAGACCGGAGAGAGTGTCAATTGAAGGGCCGCTCATTTATCGTAAATCAGTTCACTCAAATCGTAAAAGTCGAATGAGCATATCCTCAACTTTTTGGAGACATATTTACGAATTGACTAAACTGCTATCCGACTCAACTATGTTTGGGCAAAGCTTGTCGTAAATGAATGATAGAAAATCACTCAATACCAACGTGTTTACGATAGTTATTGTAAATGTATTAATATTCGATTTGGATTATCATTTCTATTACGATTTCATGTTAGCTGGGGTCGGCAGATCATCTGCGGCGGTGGAGGAGATCTATCGCAAACTGAAACGCGAAGCAGGAAGGATTGGGTTGATGATTAATACGTCCAAGACGAAGTACATGCTGGCCTGCGGATCCGAGACCGACCGAACCCGCTATCTCGGCTCACTGGTGACCGCAGACAATGACACCAGCCGTGAGATCCGGAGGCGAATTATACTATGGACTCCACAAACAACTGCGGTCGAGAAGACTTAGCCCTCGCACGAAGTGTAACCTGTATATGACGCTTTTTAGACCGGTTGTTCTCTACGGGCACGAGACATGGACCTGCGTACACTCGGAGTATTCGAGCGACGAGTGTTAAGAACCATCTTTGGCGGCGTACAGGAGAACGGAGTGTGGAGGCGAAGGATGAACCACGGCTCGCGCGACTCTACGGCGAACCCAGTATCCAGAAGGTGGCGAAGGCTGGCCGGATACGCCGGGCGGGACATGTTGAGAGAACGCCGGACGACTGTCCTGCAAAACAGGTGTTCGCTAAGAATCCGGTAGGAACAAGACGAGCGGGGGCGCAACGAGCGAGATGGTTAGACCAAGTGGAGCGTGATCTGGGGAACGTGGGTGTGGCATTCTAAGCTATAGGCTATAATAACCATCCAATAGACCGATCTAAGATAAGCGTGCAGCGAGCGGATAAACTCGATGAACAAGCTCAACGAGTCAGTTATCGAAGGACCTTCACACGAGCCAGGCAAGATTGCACATTGGCGATTCAAGCCAGGATTGAATTGTTCTTGGTGTACGGAGGCAGTGGGGCCGGCCGATTCAAATCTGTCTGTCGACTCTTTTGGGATGAAAATTTTGTTCAAGGTGCCTGTGTTATTTTTAAGTTTGTCAAAAAGAAATAGAACGAGAAATGTGTTTTCGTCAGAATCTTTTGTGTAGTTTTGTTCCCTACTGGAGTGTATTAAAACAGGTGAGAAAATGGAATACAAATCATGGCCGTCAATTTCTAAATCAACGACGGTCAATCATTGATTGACAGTCTGGGCATCAATTTTTGAAACAAGATACACGATACGACAATGAAACACAAAACTTGTTTTATCTCTATATATGCATTGTTCAATATAACATTTATATGAGTTATACATTACGCTTATTAACATATATTTCAAATGAGTAACCTACCAATAATATGAACAACTTTGTTTTCAACTTCTAAGCCTTTCTTAATCATTTTTCACAAAACAAACTGGAAAGAATTCAATTTCCAACACAGAAGTAAATCTAAAAAATATTGAAAACTTAATTAAATAAAAATAAAAATTAAATTTAAATTAAATTCAAACTAAATTAAAATAAAATTAAAATTAAATTAAAATTAAATTAAAATTCAATTAAAATTCAATTAAAATTCAATTAAAATTAAATTAAAATTAAATTAAAATTAAATTAAAATTAAATTAAAATTAAATTAAAATTAAATTAAAATTAAATTAAAATTAAATTAAAATTAAATTAAAATTAAATTAAAATTAAATTAAAATTAAATTAAAATTAAATTAAAATTAAATTAAAATTAAATTAAAATTAAATTAAAATTAAATTAAAATTAAATTAAAATTAAATTAAAATTAAATTAAAATTAAATTAAAATTAAATTAAAATTAAATTAAAATTAAATTAAAATTAAATTAAAATTAAATTAAAATTAAATTAAAATTAAATTAAAATTAAATTAAAATTAAATTAAAATTAAATTAAAATTAAATTAAAATTAAATTAAAATTAAATTAAAATTAAATTAAAATTAAATTAAAATTAAATTAAAATTAAATTAAAATTAAATTAAAATTAAATTAAAATTAAATTAAAATTAAATTAAAATTAAATTAAAATTAAATTAAAATTAAATTAAAATTAAATTAAAATTAAATTAAAATTAAATTAAAATTAAATTAAAATTAAATTAAAATTAAATTAAAATTAAATTAAAATTAAATTAAAATTAAATTAAAATTAAATTAAAATTAAATTAAAATTAAATTAAAATTAAATTAAAATTAAATTAAAATTAAATTAAAATTAAATTAAAATTAAATTAAAATTAAATTAAAATTAAATTAAAATTAAATTAAAATTAAATTAAAATTAAATTAAAATTAAATTAAAATTAAATTAAAATTAAATTAAAATTAAATTAAAATTAAATTAAAATTAAATTAAAATTAAATTAAAATTAAATTAAAATTAAATTAAAATTAAATTAAAATTAAATTAAAATTAAATTAAAATTAAATTAAAATTAAATTAAAATTAAATTAAAATTAAATTAAAATTAAATTAAAATTAAATTAAAATTAAATTAAAATTAAATTAAAATTAAATTAAAATTAAATTAAAATTAAATTAAAATTAAATTAAAATTAAATTAAAATTAAATTAAAATTAAATTAAAATTAAATTAAAATTAAATTAAAATTAAATTAAAATTAAATTAAAATTAAATTAAAATTAAATTAAATTAAAATTAAATTAAAATTAAATTAAAATTAAATTAAAATTAAATTAAAATTAAATTAAAATTAAATTAAAATTAAATTAAAATTAAATTAAAATTAAATTAAAATTAAATTAAAATTAAATTAAAATTAAATTAAAATTAAATTAAAATTAAATTAAAATTAAATTAAAATTAAATTAAAATTAAATTAAAATTAAATTAAAATTAAATTAAAATTAAATTAAAATTAAATTAAAATTAAATTAAAATTAAATTAAAATTAAATTAAAATTAAATTAAAATTAAATTAAAATTAAATTAAAATTAAATTAAAATTAAATTAAAATTAAATTAAAATTAAATTAAAATTAAATTAAAATTAAATTAAAATTAAATTAAAATTAAATTAAAATTAAATTAAAATTAAATTAAAATTAAATTAAAATTAAATTAAAATTAAATTAAAATTAAATTAAAATTAAATTAAAATTAAATTAAAATTAAATTAAAATTAAATTAAAATTAAATTAAAATTAAATTAAAATTAAATTAAAATTAAATTAAAATTAAATTAAAATTAAATTAAAATTAAATTAAAATTAAATTAAAATTAAATTAAAATTAAATTAAAATTAAATTAAAATTAAATTAAAATTAAATTAAAATTAAATTAAAATTAAATTAAAATTAAATTAAAATTAAATTAAAATTAAATTAAAATTAAATTAAAATTAAATTAAAATTAAATTAAAATTAAATTAAAATTAAATTAAAATTAAATTAAAATTAAATTAAAATTAAATTAAAATTAAATTAAAATTAAATTAAAATTAAATTAAAATTAAATTAAAATTAAATTAAAATTAAATTAAAATTAAATTAAAATTAAATTAAAATTAAATTAAAATTAAATTAAAATTAAATTAAAATTAAATTAAAATTAAATTAAAATTAAATTAAAATTAAATTAAAATTAAATTAAAATTAAATTAAAATTAAATTAAAATTAAATTAAAATTAAATTAAAATTAAATTAAAATTAAATTAAAATTAAATTAAAATTAAATTAAAATTAAATTAAAATTAAATTAAAATTAAATTAAAATTAAATTAAAATTAAATTAAAATTAAATTAAAATTAAATTAAAATTAAATTAAAATTAAATTAAAATTAAATTAAAATTAAATTAAAATTAAATTAAAATTAAATTAAAATTAAATTAAAATTAAATTAAAATTAAATTAAAATTAAATTAAAATTAAATTAAAATTAAATTAAAATTAAATTAAAATTAAATTAAAATTAAATTAAAATTAAATTAAAATTAAATTAAAATTAAATTAAAATTAAATTAAAATTAAATTAAAATTAAATTAAAATTAAATTAAAATTAAATTAAAATTAAATTAAAATTAAATTAAAATTAAATTAAAATTAAATTAAAATTAAATTAAAATTAAATTAAAATTAAATTAAAATTAAATTAAAATTAAATTAAAATTAAATTAAAATTAAATTAAAATTAAATTAAAATTAAATTAAAATTAAATTAAAATTAAATTAAAATTAAATTAAAATTAAATTAAAATTAAATTAAAATTAAATTAAAATTAAATTAAAATTAAATTAAAATTAAATTAAAATTAAATTAAAATTAAATTAAAATTAAATTAAAATTAAATTAAAATTAAATTAAAATTAAATTAAAATTAAATTAAAATTAAATTAAAATTAAATTAAAATTAAATTAAAATTAAATTAAAATTAAATTAAAATTAAATTAAAATTAAATTAAAATTAAATTAAAATTAAATTAAAATTAAATTAAAATTAAATTAAAATTAAATTAAAATTAAATTAAAATTAAATAAAAAAAAAACTCAGAATAAAAGGATGTCTAAATGAAATGAGATTTAAATTAAAAAAATAAATTCAGAATAAAATTAAATAAAAATAAAATTAAGAAAAAAATTTAAATGGTGATAAATTAGAGTCAAATAAATTAATTAACTAAAACAGAAATGAAAGAAAAATAAAATAGAAATGAAACAAACATAAAGTGATCCACTTTACATGCACATTAGCCGAGTTTAGCTCATGGCAGTGCCGACATAACAACGCACATTAGCCGAGTTTAAGCTCATGGCAGTGCCGGCATCAAAATCAAGTAAAGCCGGGTTTAGCCCATGGCAATGCACTTTAGCCGAGTTTAAGCTCATGGCAGTGCCGGTATCGAAATCAAGTAAAGCCGGGTTTAGCCCATGGCAATGCACTTTAGCCGAGTTTAGCTCATGGCAGTGCCGACTTATCAACGCACTTTAGCCGAGTTTAAGCTCATGGCAGTGCCGGCATCGAAATCAAGTAAAGCCGGGTTTAGCCCATGGCAATGCACTTTAGCCGAGTTTAAGCTCATGGCAGTACCGACTTATCAACGCACTTTAGCCGAGTTTAAGCTCATGGCAGTGCCGGCATCGAAATCAAGTAAAGCCGGGTTTAGCCCATCGCAATGCACTTCAGCCGAGTTTAGCTCATGGCAGTGCCGACATAGAAAACAAGAAAAGCTGGGTATCTATAGCCCATTGTAATGCATTTTAGCCGGGTTAAGATCATGGCAGTGCAGTTAAAAAAATAAATAAATGAATAAATAAACGTATAACTGTTTTCATGTCAGTCAAAAAAAAAAAAAAAAATTATATCATCTGAAGAATCAGAACTCAAAAGGAAATCAGAGAGCAAATATAGCTGACTATAATAAGAAAAAAAAACAACAAACTTCATCAGGATTATATAACGTGATGTTGCACATAAGAGATTACTAAATATACTAAATTATATTGCGTCCAAAGCTGAAAATTGATGAAACACAGGAATTATACTGTAAGATTATAGTTGGTTTTTTTTTTCAGGCAAGGGGAGAATGAGTGATGAGTGAAATACTGCAAATTATAGTCGAGGTGAATATGTTTTCCAAAAGTTTAATAAGTTGGAATGGATTCAAAGCATGGCAAAGAAAGGAAAAATGAGCCATTGAATATTAATTAGAAACAAGGATTAGGTGGGGTTTATTTGCAAACCAGCATTAATTGAATCATTTTGATAATCATGTCTTAAAAAAAAAACGAATATCAACAGGTCGTTTAAATATTTATTTCACACATTAAAAACATAAGAAAGTGGTTGAATTGAACTTTAACACCGTTGGCTTCAAGTTACTAAAGCGTTTCTTGTTTTCAGCAAGGGGAGAATGTGGCATTCTAAGCTATAGGCTATAATAACCATCCAATAGACCGATCTAAGATAAGCGTGCAGCGAGCGGATAAACTCGATGAACAAGCTCAACGAGTCAGTTATCGAAGGACCTTCACACGAGCCAGGCAAGATTGCACAGTGGGGTGCCCGAGAAATTGGAGAACGGTTGCCATGAACCGAGTGAATTTTAGGAAGTATGTTCGTCAAGTTATGTCGTGAGACGGAATACTATGTAAATAAAAAAAAAAAAAAAATAGTCTTTCGATTACATTGGATTTCGATTTTGTTTTTGTTTTTTAATAATATTGGTCTTTCTTGAGTAGTTTATAAAATTGCATATTCTTCAATCGAATTTTGGGCATCGTATACCTACTATGTTCTACTGTGTCTATCTTCCAAATTCATTTCTCAACACTACCACGTAATGAATCTATGATGTTCATCAAATATGGCGGCTTATTATCCACACAACTACACACTCAGCCTTAGGAAACCTAGTAAACACCAAACAAAAATAGATTCATTTTAACACCCACACTTCGTTTCCGCCGTAAAAACAACCAACAGAGCCCAGTACAGCAGAGCCGCTTATGTTGTTGATGACGATCATCATTCATCGGTATCTAAATTCGACGTGCATCCATGAATACCAACCAACCAAACTCATAAAATAGTCTGGCAATTACGGCAGCGGAAGCAAACGCAAAGTAAAGAACGAAAACAGTCATCGTATACATCGAACCGAACGAACCTAACTGACCAAACTGTGGAATGCATGCTGTCATGTGTCACTCATTGCAATTGCAGGTGTTGAAAATTATGATCAACTTTACTAACTCACTCGTTGAAGAGCTGTTGCTTGACACCTTTTCAAACAAAAGTGCAACAAGGTGCTTCTACACAAATGATAAAATACACAAATAAATGCCTCGGAGAAAAACAGATGCTGTCATTGATGAAGGTCGTTTCGTTTTATAGGGTATCTTCTCGATGCGGAAATCAAAACGGCAATCATTTGCTGCAGTTATTATTTTTCTATGCGTATGAGTTATCGTCTCGTTCGAATTTCGAATGATATTGGATGCGTTTGGCAGCCATGAATGTAGATAAAAATGTATCTGAATATTATTCTTTATTCAAAAACTTCAAAACTATTGCACACAGGTATTCGAGATTTCATTTGGTCCTTAAGTATTTTAAATAGGCTTAGCTGTAATTGGTGAAGGAGATTCTAATCAATCTTGTTACTTTCGGAAATCATCTACGTCTAATCAGTCTAATGTTTAGCAGTCGGTGAAATGTTCTACATCAGAGTAAAAAAAACTCCCTAGATCAAAATCTCACACATTAATCACAAACTCGGGATGGGTGCTATCAAATCGATGCCGGTATAAATGTTGTTATGCTTGTTATAAATTGAACACCAGGAAGGGGCCATTCACTGCGAGAAAGAAGCTGTCGATGCCTCGTCCAAATGTCTGAAATAATCACGCTCGAAATCGCTGGTCAGGCGTGTCTGGTCCATGTGGAAGTTCTGTTTCTTCATGTGGTCCACCGCCAGCAGAAGCTTCTTGTAGTCGGCCAACACCTCGCCCCGTTGTCTTCTTAATTGCTTAATTTGTTTCTCATAGGTCAACCTTTCCTGGCGCGACGCATCTCGGGTCTCCTGCGAATGAAAATGAAAGAAAAGAGATAACAAGAAAAATCAGTGATCGATTTTACGGGTCGTCGCTGCCAAAGCTCTACAAGCATGAACATTAACATTTTTATATTCGACAACAGCATCAATAGCGATTAGAAGCCCATTATCGCGGAATGAAGCCACATTATCGTATTGATACATGCTGATGATCAAATGGCTTATAGGCAAAGCAAAAGCAAACGGAAGAAACCTTTTCGGCATCGTTGGCAATGGCCAGTTTGATTTTGAGCCCCTCGACGTCTTCTTGGACCTTGAAGAGTTTTTTCTCCAGGCTTTGATTTGTCTGGGTCAGGCAACGAATCTCGGTCTTGGCAGCGGACAGCTCTTTGGCGGTGTTTGTTACGTGAATTTCCTTTTCCTGTCGGTATCAGCATACATGTAAATTTGAAGAAAACAAAATTAAAATCAGGTCAGTGATGTTCGATCATTAGCGAAAATCTGTAGGGAATTTTATTTGGAACAAACGGATGCATAAAAGTTTTATTCTCATTTTGTCGTTGAAGTTTTTCATTGACATAGGATACACTGTATCAAAAAATTGTCCGTACAGCACTTACCTTGAAATCCAAACAATCAAAAAGAGCACTTTTTCAGTCAATAAAAATACTACAATTACATCATTCGCTGCAGAAACTAGTCCTTTTTGTAGATCAGTATTAAAAATGTTTATGAATTAAACCTTAAAAATAATCCAATTCATTTTGTTTAGAAAGTCCCAAAAACGACGTCAAAAAATTGTCCGTACACTGAGGCCTTTGTCAAATATTAGTCAAGTAAATAGTTATGTGTCAGTCTGTCAAACGCAGAAACGTGAATTGAATCTCAGCAAAGACAATTTCCAGTGGTCTGAGCGATAAATACGGTAAAATGAACTTTATTTAGAATGGACTGAGATTTTTTGAGGAATCTAAATCATTTCAACCATTGGAATTTTACGAAAAAAAGATATACGCATTTCCTGAAAAAGCTAAAGGGTGATACGGTCAAAATTTGGTCATGGGAAAACGCGTGTAAATCGGTGAAATCGTTTATTTTAAAAATCAAATTAAATTTCTTTTTCAAGTTTAAATAGTATAAAATTCAGGAAAAATATTCAGTTAGGCTTCCGCTTTTCCAAATCCGCATTGCCGGGCCATACGCTTAACCCCGCCATCAGATTTTGTACAGCCACCTTGTCCACCTTCTTCGCCGCAGAAAGCCAGTTTGCCTCGAACTGCTGCTCGTCCTTAGCAGTTTTTTTTTTGTCTTCTTTAGGTTCCGCTTGACAATAGCCCAGTATTTCTCAATTGGGCGGAGCTCTGGCGTGTTGAGAGGGTTCTTGTCCTGGGGAACCACCTGCACCTTGTTGGCGGCGTACCACTCCATGGCCTTTTTACCGTAATAGCAAGATGCCAAATCCGGCTAAAACAGTACGGAACAATCGTGTTTCTTCAGAAAAGGCAGCAGACGTTTATTCAAACACTCTTTCCCGTGAATTTCTTGGTTGACAATCCCGGAAGCTATGAAAATACTGCTTTTCAAGCCACAGGTACGATGGCTTGCCAAACCAGAAATTTCTTCGCGAACTTTGACAGTTTCATGTGCTTGAAAATATCTGCTACCTTTCCCCTTCCTTTTGCCGTAAAAAACTCCTGTCCCAGAAGCTGCTTGTAGTCGGCTTTGACGTAGGTTTCGTCGTCAATTACCACGCAGTCAAACTTCGTCAGCATCGTCGTGTACAGCCTCCGGGATCGCACTTTGGCCGTCGTATTTTGTTTATCATCGCGATTTGGAGTCACTACCTTCTTGTAAGTCGATAGTCCGGCTCGTTTTTTGGCTCGATGCACGGTTGTAGACGATACACCCACCTTATTTGCGGCATCTCGGAGAGAAAGGTTGGGGTTTCGCTTGAAACTACCGACTCTCTTTGTCGTTTCAGCGGCTTCCGGTGTTCGATTTCCCCCCGATCCAGACCTCCTGGCTGTCGACAAACGTTCCCCAAACACTTTAATTACATTTGTAACGGTTGATTTGGCAAACTTTTAGCGGTTTTGCCAGCTTTGCGTGCGAGTAGCTCGGATTTTCGCGATTCGCGAGCAAAATTTTGATACGCTGCTCTTCTTCCTTGGACGGCATTTTGACAACTGAAGAGTGGATTCCAAAATCAAAATAGGAGCAACATTCTACACTCACACACACCTTTAAAATGAGGGGTTTTCAGGTTTTTTAAATGCAAAATTGAAAGAAATACGTCAAGTTGATATTGATCAAATTTTGACCGTATCACCCTTTAGTAAAAAGGTTGCCTTTTTTTCAAGTAAAGGGAAAATCAC
>NW_026598038.1:0-14328 GCF_029784155.1 Uranotaenia lowii
ACTTTCAGAATTTTTACTTTAAAAAAAATTCAATTTGTTTCGATTTTTGTCAAAAAAAAAAAAAATGAAAATCACAAATCCCTTTTTCTTCGGACGATCCAGTCACAATCTGAAGAAAAATAGATAGACAAAAGCTTAAGTGCCCATGCTGCTTTTTGCACATTTTGCTCCTCCAAAGTGACACTCAAGCAAGCAGGCTGCTAAATGAACCGTGTTTAAAAGGTGTCAAGGATACGAAGTGACACTCCCTCTCCTCCTTGCAGCTTCTGATCCGGAATGCACCGAGAAGAAGATATCAGCAGCATCAGCGCCTGCTTGGCCTGTGCAGTGATGCAGTTAAATTTCGCACATGTATCTATACGTATTTTTCCCTACTCAATCGTAGCCGGCTTTTGTTAGCTGCAATAGAAAACCGCTGGGATTTCGCTATACAACACCCGTGTACACAGATATAGTAGAAATCCCATTATGATCAAGTAGGTTGAGCCAACGTGCATTCAAAGTGCCTGGCTGCTAGTCGTCAGTTCAAGTAATAGTAGACGGCTGCTGTCGCGGATTTTTATATCATAATCATGCTCAATTACGTGCTTTTAAATCAAGTGGACTCTTCAAAAGCAAATGAGATGAAGTTTTCTGCTACCGCGGCACGTAAGTATGATGTTATTATTTCGGTGCAAAAAACAATCCCGCAATGTCATATCTAGGTATGGTAGGTAGGTATGCAAGGCAAATATCACATGTTTCAAATCTCAATAATCTTAGAGACATGTGGCTATTCATAGAAGATTTTTTTTTAAGTTTTCAAAAACTTTTTTGAAATCTGTCGAAGCCTACCGAGTTACTATTTGATGAACCATTATTCACCAGGTTCAAAAATCAGAAGAAAGAAAAACGATTTTACATGTTGGAGAACGTGGAAACATACAGTTCTTATTCAATATTTTCTTTATCGCCGTATCCGGCCAGCCTTTACCACCTTCTGGATACTGGGTTCGCCGTAGAGTAGCGCGGGCTAGTGATTCATCCTTCGACTCCTTACTCCGTTTTCCTGTAGGCCGCCTAAGATAGTTCTTAACACTGCCTGCGTCATCAGTCGTTCTGGCCCTGAGTTCGTTGGTTACGACTGTTACGACAAGACATCTTCTTCGCGTAGTCAGTTTCCGCTTTCCGACAGATGCATCCAGCCAAACACTCCTGACCTCGGAAATCCGGCGTTTTCTACTGGGCATCCAGCACCGGGACGCAACGAACTAGGAACCACGGAGACCCCGGAGCTCTTCGACTCAGTCGGAGCTCTTCTTCCAGCCAGCGTCAACAGTCGTCCCGGCCCTGAGTTCGTCTGTGGCAAAGGGGTTGAGCTGAAGAGCTTGCGCTATCAGGCAAGTATGATATCATAGACAGTTCTTATCCACGTGATGAAATCTGCCTTTCCAGCGATCTTCGTTCCGGTACTGCATCTAAATCGGACTACTCTATCAACATAAGAACACAGGTGGTGTCAATTCCTGCCTGATCGATTAACTGCTTGCTACTTCGTGCTCCTGCTACGATATCATTGCCTTTGCCGAAACATGGCTTAATGACCGTACCCTCTTTAGTCAGATTGGACCCGCATTAATTTCGGTAATCGGCAACTCTATCTATGCGTAGTGTACGTGCCCCCTGATCGTTCTGGCGACCTGGTTTTAGCAGAGTCCTTTTCGCGTTGCCTGTCTAAAGTCAGCTCTTTTTGTTCTCCTGAGGATGCGTTCTTCGTTCTCGGCATCTTCTAGCGTATACTTAGACGCCCTGAGTACAGCGACTTTACGTCAGATAAATAATATCGAGAATGAAAACGGACGTATGCTCGACCTCTGTTTCGTTAACGAAGGTTTCTGGATTCCGACGATTGACTTAGCTCCCGCTCCCCTTGTCAAAGCTGTTCCACATCACCCAGCCTTAGTGGTCTCTCTCGATGCCGCTAGGATATACGCTCCCGTGAAAAAAATTTCGTCTTTCTATCAAGATTTCAAGAACGTGGATTTTGAAGCTATATCTCTTGTTCTTGAGTCCATCAAATGGAAAGTTGAGCTCGGTCCAAACGCAGCTGCTGAGACATTTTCGAACATTCTCAACTACATTATTGATCGCCATGTTCCGAAACGTAGGGTGGCTACAAATTTACGGGCTCCCTGGGTCACTAAAGAACTGCGGCGACTGGTGATGGCCAAGAAACGTGCACTCCGAAACTACAATAAGCACAAATCCCCTTACACTAAGAAAGAATACCGCAAACTTAACTCTGCTTATAAAAAAGTCAGTAAGCGTAGCTACTTAAATTATCTAAACCGGTTACAAAGGAGTTTCAAGACCAGTCCGAAATCTTTATAGAAGCACGTAAAAAATCAACGGAAGGAACCAGGGCTTCCGTATTACATGTTTCTTGACATCGACACAGAGAATTCTGATCCAGAAATTTGTGAACCTTTTGCCGAGAAATTTTCTAGTATTTTCATAACTGGGGAAATTTTCTTGAGCAACTGGCTAGGGCTGTCGGAAATATATCACCCCTATAGGGTAATCTTTGAATGGTATTCTGGTCGACGATGCAGCCATCCTCAAAGCGACAGATATGCTAAAAAAATCATCTTCTACGGGCCCGGACGCTATACTAACTACTTTTTTGAAGCGTTTTATGCCATCTCTGCTGACACCTATCATGCACATCTTTAAATCATCACTGGACTGCGGAATCTTTCCCTCATTGTGGAAAGAAGCTCACATGTTTCCTGTCCACAAAAAGGGAGATCAGAGAGATATGAGCAACTACTCCAACGATCAGCACGGGTTCATGCCTATACGATCCACGACTACAAATCTACAGAGTTTCACATCGTTCGCGCAGGACAGCTTTGCAAAGAAAACTCAAACAGACGCCATTTACACAGCTCTCTGCTGCATTCGATAAGGTAAACCACGATATTGTAATCGCAAAGTTCGAAAGTTTAGGCTTCAGTGGCTCCAAACTGGATTGGTTCCGGAGCTACTTAATGGGACGAAAGTTATCCGTTCGTACTGGTGAATCCTTTTCTAGGCAGTTCGTTGCCTCCTCAGAAGTGCCTCAAGGAAGTCATTTGGGACCGATCATTTTCGTGATCTATTTTAATGATGTACTCTCGCTCCTCGGTGGCACAAAGCTCGCATATGCCGATGACCTGAAACTTTTTCACACCATAAACGGCCAAGACGACATCAACTTCCTGCAACAGCAATTCACCGCTTTTGCTCGCTGGTGCTATGTCAATTGCTTGCCCTTGAACCGCAGTAAGTGCTCGGTAATATCGTTTATCCGTAAGCGGCATCCTCTTCATGCAGAGTACATCCTCGGAGACCAAACCATCATCCGGGATGACCATATCAACGATCTGGGCGTTATTCTCGACCGACGGCTGGAGTTCAAGACTCACACGAACTATGTAGTCGACAAAGCTTCTCGAAGCCTTGGATTCTTGTTTCGTATGGCTGAAGATTTCACAGACGTATATTGTCTGAAAAGTCTTTATTGTTGCATAGCTCGTTCTATTCTCGAGAACACTTCAGCTGTTTGGAGCCCTTTCTACCAGAATGGAGCTGAAAGAATCGAGGCTTTCCAGCGGCGTTTCTTGTGGTACGCTCTACGAAACCTAAACTGGCAAGATCCGTTTAGTTCACCAAGCTGCCGTCTCATAGGCTTCAAGTACGCCGAAATGCTACATGTGCTCTAGTTGTAGCGCACGCGGACCTTCTAACATCTAGAATCGACTGCCCCGAACTGTTGCCTTACCTCTCAGCGTACGACCCCGAGGATTACGAAACCAGAACCTGCAGCACCTGCAGCTCTACGTTCCTATTCGCCTGAACAATTACGGGGCTAGCAGTTTTCATAAGTTTTGTCGTCCATCAAAAATCATCTATCTCATAGCCTCGGTACAGGCTATACAACTTACGAGCTCTGGAACTAGCAAAATCTTTTTGTTTGAGGTGTTGACTCATAACTAGGCAACACTCTCAGCTTATCGGAATTTTTTTTTCGGACATTTCAGCGATCTAAAATTTGAATTTAGATCAAAATTAGAAATTCTGGTATAAGATTTGACTTCCCTTATGACCCTTTTCCGTAGTTGCCGATCATATGCTTCACTCCAATGCTTGATTTCCACTTTGTGAACATTTTTGACAGTGTTTCCATACTTTTCAACCACTCACATACAGTACCCAATTCTTTGAATAATTAACAGTTTTGTGCTATCAATTTGATAATGACGGATTTTGAAGGAAACTGTGCAAAATTATTTTTTCTTTATCTTCTGCATCGATAAGATCTCAAAAACGCGTAAATTTTAAATTTTGAAAAACAGGCTGCAAAATGCTGTCGAAATTATGAATGTCCGATTACTAGTAAATTAGCTATCAACAAAAGAAAGTGTCCCATTTCTAAAAGCACTAAAATTTAGTATTAAAAAAGTTTCAAAGCTGGAAATAAGACCAATTTGTTTTAGCTTAGTGTTAATTTTAAATATCTGTAAGCCGTTTCGAACATTTGCCGGTGTATGTGTAAGTTTGAAATGAGTTGTTACTTTTTTGCTTTAAGAGATTCATCAATGTTTTAGAGTCAGATAACTTCCACGTTCTGCAGACAAAGTTCAAATAATGAGCTATCAAAATTCCAATTAAAAATTTGAAAACAATTATTGGTCGTCGCGGATAAAATCGTCAAAATTTCTCCAAAATGATATTTGTTTTCAAATTTGAACTTCTACATTTTTTCATTATTGTTCAATTTTTAGGTCATAAACCCAATACAAGAGATTTCATTACTTAGATTCTTGGTTTTTTTTATAAAACTCTCGTCAGGACGTATGTCGTTCGAAACTAAGATTCAGATTTCACATTTTGTTTTCAATTTTATGAACTGTGCAGATAAGTTTGGATGTAAATTGAATGTCCAGATGACTTCTGAAGTCGTTAGTTCAAACATATCATACTAATTCGACACAATAGACTCACAGTTATAATATTTGTTCATCATCAGAGACATCAATTCGAGATCGATGATTCCCCGGAGAATCTTCCTCTTATAAGGCCGTGTAATATGATAGATCCAATCATTATTCCTGACTCACAGTGGGTAATCGATTGTATCATCATATCGATAGCAAGAAAAAAAGAATGTATCATTCATTGATTAGGATCGGCAAACAATGGGACAAATTGAGCAGCAGGCGGTGACATTTTTAGTAGTCCATTTATAGATTATGGTTTTCGATTGAAAAACGACGGGTGGTTGATATGAGTAGGCGGTGACATTCTTAGATAGCCGTTGATAGAATTATTGCTAATTTCCTATTGATTAGGCGTGAAAATGTGTGTTTTGGGCACCATTATATCAGTGGAAGAAGGAATGAAAAAAAATAAAAATGTGATACTTACGTTATAAGCCCGAAATCGGTACAGATGATCCGAAGTCACCAGATAGAGCACCGTAAATGGTATAATCGAAAGGGTGGCGAAAAACAAAAACAAGCGCCTAACGATGCGACATTTGGTCCTATTGAGTGCTTTCATCGATGCGAAGACCACCGGAAATTACCTCTGGATAGCTGGTCCTGGCAAATTACCCATTTAGTTTACTGCTCTTTTCAGAAGAGACTAATTTTGATTTATTCGACTAATAAACCGACTCGAAACTTTGTGCTTTATTTGTATTGCTCTCACGGTAATAACTTTTTTTTAAATACGATTTGCTTGTGGTATTGCGGTACAACTTAAATCAAATCACAGCAATTGCACATTAAAATCGGCGATAAATTCACAAACTAATTGGTTTCAACTGGCCGACGACTGGATGCCTTTTTTCGGTCATTCCTGCAGGAGCTCTCCGACGATATTGGAGAACCTGCCGCCTGGAAGGTATTTTATCGTTGAGCTTTCTGGTTCGAACTAAGCCTGTTGTCTGGCCGATCTGTTAGGTTCTCGTGAAGCGCGACTTAGGTCAAGTCAATCTATTGGCACTTGTGGAACATCGTCATGATCGTCATCATCATCATCATCATCGCCATTTACGGCCAGATTGCAAATAACTTCACACCGGTCGTCCGCCCTGCCGCTCTCTAGCTTTTTGGCGCTGTCCGACGACGGAATCTGTGTGTGATCCAATTGTCGACCTATTGTGCTGTTTTGTTGTACTTAGGCTGGCCCAACTGTTGAACGAGCTCCGGAACTGAAATTAAATGGAAAGTGTGTGTTTGATGAGAATTTGCGAATCAGCGTCTGCTACTTGTGAATGTGTACTTTGCACCAGGGACCGAAAACAGCACGAACACAGTAAGTGCAACACAATTTGATGACACAGCACTTCCGAAACGAAGCTGTGCTGTGTCTGTGTTAATCTACTTTTGTTGCGTGTCGGCCGCAACACAGCACAGTATGCGACACAGTTGACGACACAGTGTGTTCGAGTGCCGATCCCGATACGATTATCATTGTTGCTCCTGCCAGCTAGCTTTTTTTCAATTCGTCGCCTACTTGCTAGCAGCCGAACTGGATAAATTTTTTTCTTTTGCTTTTGCTCAACACAATGTGAGTGAAGAGCTTCGCCATTGAAAATACGGAGAAATGCTGTCCAGTCAAGTGCGACGGGTGAAAAAATTGCCTTGCTCGTAACAACACTGTGTTGCGTGCTGTGTTATCCTCGACACGACACAACTGGGAACTGTGTCGTGCTGATTTGATGCAACACAACACAATTGAAGTGCTGTGCCAAACCAAAGTGTCGCACACAAAAATTTATGTGTTAGCACTCCAGGATTTGTGTTGCACGTTATGTACTGTGTTGTGTTTGTGTTTTTTGTCGGTCTCTGCTTTGCACACTGCCGATGAGCTCTAGTTTGCATTATTCTGTTGACTGTTGTTAAACATCAATTGAGAAGCTCATTGACAAATCTGGATAGGAAAAGATACTCTTTTTTATGCTTGCATTTTTGAGAAAAGAAAACAGAAAAATTCTTTTGAACTTTTTTCTTGTTTTATGAGTCAGTCCTTTCAGCATATCTTATTATGAGTAATAGAACAAGAGGCCCTCATAAACAATAAGAAAAGAAAAGCTTCCAGATGACACCAGGATTAAAATTACATTGAATCCAAGCAGAATGTTCAATGCTGATATAAGTGAAATTTTCATTATTATCTCTAAATCTGCCTTTGTACTATTTGAACCATTCGGTTGGAATGTTAGAATGGAAAGTATTTTTAATTAAATTCATGTTGGGAGTGCATTATCTAGAAAATTCCCGATTGTTCTACCACAGCCGGTTGGTTAACTTTGATTCGAAATTAGAGCCATTTACTACGGATGGCTTGGCATTGTCTATACAGTGTAATAATACCTCCATCATCGCTTTCACGCAATGCAAAAATAATAGCACGCTAATTTGAACCTCATTAGCATATCATGTGGATGTGCGCGGAAGGAAGGGCAAAGCAAAACATTCCGGATTCTCGATAGAATTCGCGATCACGACTCGGGGGACAGTGAATTTTTAGTGCATAAAACTGACTCATCAAAAACACGACCGAAAAAACTCATAAATAACCAAAAACATCAATCTTTTCAAAAGATGGCTAAAAGCCAACAAAACATATTATGCAGTTACGATGTGGGCAGGGCAGGAGTGCCACTGTTTTACGACTTTTCAGTGACCGGAAAAGTTATGGCGTCATCAACATTCTCATTTTCATCATCATCAGTGTGCCGATGTCATTTGTCAAGTCGCGTGACACGTTTACACATCGCTCAACTCCCGTAGGTTTTTCAAGACTTTTCCAGAAAAGTATCTTTCCGATGGCTGTTGAAATCACATTCGAATTAGGTTCAAGAGGTTATAAATCTTTTTTCTGAAATAAGTTAACATGCGAGTCTTTATTCCCTCTTATCTTGGGTCATGGAATGCATCCGAAATCATATATAACAAAAATGACAAAAATAAAAAAATAAAATGACAAAAAAGACGAAAGTGACGAAAATGACAAAAATGACAAAAATTACGAAAAGGACCAAAATGACAAAATTGACTAAAATGACAAAAACAACAACAATAAATGACAAAAATGACAAAAATGACAAGAATGAAAAGAGTAACAAGAATGACAAAAATGACAAAAATCACATAACTGACAAAAATCACATAAATCACAAAAATGACAAAAATCACAAACATGACAAAAATGACAAAAATGTCAAAAATGACAAAAAATGACAAAATTGACAAAAATTACGAATAAATACAAAAATGAATAAAAATTACAAAGATGACAAAAATCAATAAAAATGACGAAAATGACAAAAATGACAAAAATGAAAAAAATGTAAAAAATGACAAAAATGACAAAAATGATGAAAATGGCGAAAACGACAAAAATGAAAAAAATGACATAAATGACAAAAATGACAAAAATGACAAAAATGACAAAAATGACAAAAATGACAAAAATGACAAAAATGACAAAAATGACAAAAATGACAAAAATGACAAAAATGACAAAAATGACAAAAATGACAAAAATGACAAAAATGACAAATATGACAAAAATGACAAAAATGAAAAAATCGACAAAAATCACAAAAATGACAAAAATGATAAAAATGACAAATATGACAAAAATGATAAAAATGACAAAAATGACAAAAATGACAAAAATGACAAAAATGACAAAAATGACAAAAATGACAAAAATGACAAAAATTACAAAAATTACAAAAATTACAAAAATGTCAAAAATTACAAAAATGACAAAAATGACAAAAATAACAAAATTGACAAAATCGACAAATATGACAAAAATGACAAAAATGACAAAAATGACAAAAATGACAAAAATGACAAAAATGACAAAAATGACAAAAATGACAAAAATGACAAAAATGACAAAAATGACAAAAATGACAAAAATGACAAAAATGACAAAAATGACAAAAATGACAAAAATGACAAAAATGACAAAAATGACAAAAATGACAAAAATGACAAAAATGACAAAAATGACAAAAATGACAAAAATGACAAAAATGACAAAAATGACAAAAATGACAAAAATGACAAAAATGACAAAAATGACAAAAATGACAAAAATGACAAAAATGACAAAAATGACAAAAATGACAAAAATGACAAAAATGACAAAAATGACAAAAATGACAAAAATGACAAAAATGACAAAAATGACAAAAATGACAAAAATGACAAAAATGACAAAAATGACAAAAATGACAAAAATGACAAAAATGACAAAAATGACAAAAATGACAAAAATGACAAAAATGACAAAAATGACAAAAATGACAAAAATGACAAAAATGACAAAAATGACAAAAATGACAAAAATGACAAAAATGACAAAAATGACAAAAATGACAAAAATGACAAAAATGACAAAAATGACAAAAATGACAAAAATGACAAAAATGACAAAAATGACAAAAATGACAAAAATGACAAAAATAACAAAAATGACAAAAATGACAAAAATGACAAAAATGACAAAAATGACAAAAACGACAAAAATGACAAAAATGACAAAAATGACAAAAATGACAAAAATGACAAAAATGACAAAAATGACAAAAATGACAAAAATGACAAAAATGACAAAAATGACAAAAATGACAAAAATGACAAAAATGATAAAAATGACAAAAATGACAAAAATGACAAAAATGACAAAAACGACAAAAATGACAAAAATGACAAAAATGACAAAAATGACAAAAATGACAAAAATGACAAAAATGACAAAAATGACAAAAATGACAAAAACGACAAAAATGACAAAAATGACAAAAATGACAAAAATGACAAAAATGACAAAAATGACAAAAACGACAAAAATGACAAAAATGACAAAAATGACAAAAATGACAAAAATGACAAAAATGACAAAAATGACAAAAATGACAAAAATGACAAAAATGACAAAAATGACAAAAATGACAAAAATGACAAAAATGACAAAAATGACAAAAATGACAAAAATGACAAAAATGACAAAAATGACAAAAATGACAAAAATGACAAAAATGACAAAAATGACAAAAATGACAAAAATGACAAAAATGACAAAAATGACAAAAATGACAAAAATGACAAAAATGACAAAAATGACAAAAATGACAAAAATGACAAAAATGACAAAAATGACAAAAATGACAAAAATGACAAAAATGACAAAAATGACAAAAATGACAAAAATGACAAAAATGACAAAAATGACAAAAATGACAAAAATGACAAAAATGACAAAAATGACAAAAATGACAAAAATGACAAAAATGACAAAAATGACAAAAATAACAAAAATGACAAAAATGACAAAAATGACAAAAATGACAAAAATGACAAAAATGACAAAAATGACAAAAATGACAAAAATGACAAAAATGACAAAAATGACAAAAATGACAAAAATGACAAAAATGACAAAAATGACAAAAATGACAAAAATGACAAAAATGACAAAAATGACAAAAATGACAAAAATGACAAAAATGACAAAAATGACAAAAATGACAAAAATGACAAAAATGACAAAAATGACAAAAATGACAAAAATGATAAAAATGACAAAAATGACAAAAATGACAAAAATGACAAAAATGACAAAAATGACAAAAATGACAAAAATGACAAAAATGACAAAAATGAAAAAAATGAAAAAAATGAAAAAAATGACAAAAATGACAAAAATGACAAAAATGACAAAAATGACAAAAATGACAAAAATGACAAAAATGACAAAAATGACAAAAGTGACAAAAATGGCAAAAATGATAAAAATGACAAAAATGACAAAAATGACAAAAATGACAAAAATAACAAAAATGACAAAAATGACAAAAATGTATAAAATTACATTTTTTTGTCATTTTTTTATGCGTGTCTTTCTGTCATTTTTGTCATTTTTGTCATTTTTGTCATTTTTGTAATTTTTTTCATTTTTTTCATTTTTGTCATTTTTGTCATTTTTGTCTTTTTGTCATTTTTGTCATTTTTGTCATTTTTGTCATTTTTATTATTTATGTCATTATTGCCATTTTTGTCATTTTTGTCATTTTTGTTCTTTTTTGTCATTCTTGTCATTCTTGTCCTTTTTGTTCTTTTCATCATTTTTATCATTTTTGTCATTTCTGTCGTTTTTGTCATTTTTGTCATTTTTGAAATTTTTTTTTTCAAATATTAGTAAGTTTTGTAATTTTTTAAATTTTTTAAATATTTGTGTTTTTGTAATTTTTGTTATTTTTTTTAATTTTTGATAAAAAAAATTCATTTACTTAAATGTACGTGATTTTAATTTTTGTAAATTTTGTAAGAGTTTTTTACTTTTCATGTAGACACTCTGTATTTTTTTTGTGAATATTTTAGTTGTTTTCAGCCATGGCAGGAACACTGAAATTCCCTTCATGGTTTTTTTTTTTTTTTTCTGTTCGTCAAAAAGTCTGAAATTTTAAAAGATTTCTAATCGTTTGAATTAAAACTTTTGATAATGCATTTCGAACAGCAGCCAGGTATAAACAAGTTTTATTCAAATTTAATCCATAAGAAAATAAATTTTGAACCATCGAAAATCTGTCGGTAGATTGATAGAGAAATTTGACGTTTAAACTTTTTTTCTTTTTTTTAGTCTTCCTTCCTTGATCTATTGTTTTAGATTTATATAGAATAGAGACGTTTTCTTTGTGACACCAACACGTACAAACGAACGATCGTAATGAATCAAAATTTTTAAGTTAGGCCCCCATACAAAATCAACTTAAGATAGAACACAACTCGAGAAAAATTTAAGACGATTTTTCGTGAAAATTGAATTACGAGCACGAAACTGTTAAGGACGTGTAGATGCAGTTAAACATTTATAACGATTTATTAAGTTGAAGGGAAACGAAGAGTTAGACAAAGGTGAAGTTTCGGTCACGGCACACATATTACTCTTTTTATAGGCTGGTGGTTTTAGCATTTGTGAAATGCTAGCCATTATATCCTTGAATGAAAGATGTACGCCAAGAGTTAAGTAGAATTTAGATCTCTTCGAAAAAACATGAAGTTTCACTGAGGTCTTATATGTGTGTCCACCTTCATTATAATACTATAAATCGTGGAACAGAATATGCTCTCCGAGGTAAAATTCTAAACGTGAATCCCTTAAAAAATATCATCGTATCTCACATGTCTCAATGCCGTAAACTGCGTGCCCAATGTATTGCAATCCAATAGAACACGTTCATTAATTTGCCATCGTAACTTTTCTCCTTTTTCACCGGGTACAGAACAGATGAAAATGGTTCGCGAAAAATGTGTGGAAAACGATCGAAAATCCATTATAGCAAAATCTTCGGTTCCGTTTCGTCAGCCGTTTTTTTTTTTGTTCCTTGTTCCTTCAACTCGCCTTTCCACGTTTTCGGCCGTCTCGGCTTCTTTCATTCATAGCATATGTGTTCCCCGCAGCACCGTCCATTCATGTTTTTTTGTTCGGCGGCATCAGGAAATTTTTCCGCGACTATGGGAAGCCGAAAGGACAGAAAGACATTCCCATTACTGTTAATGCTTTCTCTTAAATTGAACTTTCATTAACTTGAAAATTAAAACGTTGATTGATTCAAGATATGGTGCAAAAAAAGAACAAAAGAAAAGTTTTAGGTCTTTTTGAAAAGATATTTCAGAAATTCTATTCGGTTCTCACTAGACAGTTTTCCTCTACTGGATGGTCCCCACAGGTATTGAGGAAAGATCATGATGGATTGAGAGTATTAAGCTTGATAGTTAGTTAGTTTTTTCTTGCATTTCCACCTTCATGACGCGTCAATCAAAGGTGTGTTTTGTTGACTCGCTAGAAACGTGTGCTACCTACATGTAGGGGGTTTCCATTCATGACAACGGCTCTTATGCATGATGGTTTATATTGATTTTACTTCGCTTTGAGGAAAATTCATGCTCACAGTAGGAAGTGGTGATCTAAGGTTGCCAAAAAAAGTTACGCCATACATTTGGCTGAAAGTAACTGTGTTGAACCAGTTGAACATACATCCCTTATTTATCTTTAGTGTCAAATTCAACGACACTTTATGAGAGTGGAGCATGAATTGTTTGGTTTCTGAAAAAAAGATGTGATTGTTGAGTTAGTTACTGTTACGTTGTTGTTAGGACCTTAAATCTGATTTAGAGTTTTGAATGTTCAAGTTTGGTTATTTATGAGTTTCTTTTGTAAACATGTTACCCCCAAAAAGGCTTATTTCTTGAACATAAATAACTATCTTTTTCAAATATCTCATTCTGCAAGGGTTTGTATTTTTTATTCAGAACTAACCTTCTTTTTTATTTAGTTCAACACTTCACCTTGTTCATCTTCTTTCAGTTAAATTTTGCAATTTATGAAGTTCATATGTATGTCTACTTTTAAAATGCTAAACCCATCCTGTTGTCTGTCAATAATCAAATATAGTAACCTACAGCAACTGAATATTTGATACTTACAGGCAGGCGAGAAGAGAACAATACGACTCACTCAAACTGTGTCAAATAATAGGATACCTTGTCAAATTTCGATGAGAGGTAATTGAATGGAGTGTTTGTTGAAGTACACTCGCTCGGGTATGTACGAGCATTCAGTGAGCAGACATTAGTTTCGGGAAATCGGAGACGTTGAGTCGTGCCGACTGGCGCTGGATTGAGCGACCTTCTTCTTTCGTCGGCGGGAGATTCGAGATCGATGGGAGACTGTGGGCTGAAAGCCTTTTTTGAGAGATCTGATGGTCAAAACTGTTGGTCGAAAATCGACTTCATGGAACTCGAACGCTTTTCGGAACGCCAGTGAATTTACATGTAATATTTTGAGCACATTTTAATCTTTAGAGGTATCTAAAACTTGTTTTTCCAATAGGGTGGTCCTTTAAAATTATTTAAAATCCCGAAAAATACAGAAAATACCGTCTGTTGTGGTATAAGCCTACTTGGTTGAATGATTCAACTGAATCAAAGCACTCATTTTTATATGATTTGTGCTTACGTAAGAACTTTAACTATACACATAACACACGACGTATTACAGGACACGACACATAACGTTCTTACTTAACGGAAAAAGGATATAAAGTTACCTTTTTGTCGACCGGTTTCGGGCTCGATGTTGCCCATCTACAGGACGATGTCCGACTGATTACACAAAGGATAATAACAGCTCCAGTTTCATACTTGATGTAGTATTCGTCGAACGCACCGAAGTGATGCAACAACACTAACACCGGAAAAAGAAGAATCGCAAAGA
>NW_026598039.1:0-14264 GCF_029784155.1 Uranotaenia lowii
AGTCGCGTTGTACCGCGCTTCAATGAAAAACTCCGGTGCACAACTTGACCAAACATTTTCTAGACAATTATGTGTGACTGTTTTTGACAGTCTGTATTTTTATATGACATTATCGCGTTCAGTGTATTGTGTTATTACATAATTGAATTCAAATTCAATGTCCTTATAACATTAGACTGAGTCGATTTGGGGTCATATTCGAATCTCTCAAACAGTCAAACCCTAGGGTCTACAAAGCTTTGTCTTGGTCCAAAACTCTTCCATGATTTTTCGCAGAATTTTTAAGTAACGTTTACATGAATAAATTTGAACTTTTAGGTTTGTATGGGAAAATTGAATATTTTGTACCGAAAATTCAACATCATTTTTGTTTCTTCTGTGGAACCGAGTCAGCTGACAGTTTTTGTGCCAATTTATTAAATTTCGAAAGGAAATTTTCCGCTGAACAACTTTGTCGTAGACCGTAACTTCGTATCTTATTAGGCAAAAAAGTTATTAGCTATTTAGCAGAGGTATGTCTTTTCGCATTGATAAACAATAAATTCGATTGACATCCCTGATGGGTGCCTGGCGAGGTATTGCATGGCTTCTTTTCATGCTATACTTCGTGAGACTCCAGGAGTGATGTCAATTTAATTTATTATTTATCAATGCGAAAAGACATACCTCTGTTAAACAGCTTATCACTTTTTTGCCTAATAAGATACAAAGTTACGGTCTACGACAAAGTTGTTCAGCGGAAAATTTCCTTTCGGAATTCAATAAATTGGCACAAAAACTGTCAGCTGGCTCGGTTCCACAAAAGAAAAAAATGATGTTGATTTTTCAGTACAAAATATTCAATTTTCCCATACAAACCTAAAGTTCAAATCTATTCATGTAAACGTTACTTAAAAATTCTGCAAAAAATCATGGAAGAGTTTTGGACCAAGACGAAGCTTTTTAGACCCAAGGGTTTAAGAAATTCAAAAATGACCCCAAATCGACTCAGTCTATTATAACATTCTATATCGTAAAATTTTAAGAAATTTCTAATTCAGTGCTGTTAAGATTTTGGTGTGATAAAAAAAGTTGTTTAATTACATCACATATGATGTTATGAAAAAGAAGCATCACATATGATGGAATTTTCAGTGCGAGTTGAATAGAACTTCAACATACGTGTACAACTTAAAAGACATGTAAAATATTTAAGACTGTAATGTTAAATTCGCACTGATCATTTATTTTCATCATATATGATGTAAATAAATTTTCAAATAATCACGTTCCGTGTCAAGTAATATTTGTATCATCAGTTCAGTTCTGTTTAGAATTCAACTTTTTTATAATCTGTAAATTTTCTATAAAAATCGCGTTCTACGGCAGGAAATATTCAAGGTTTTCAATTTTAGTATTGTTAAGGATTCCGATTTTTTGCTGAATTGTTGACCTATCTTACCAAGAAAATTAGAATGAAAAATAGTTTCCTACTCAAAGGGTTGCCGACCACTGCTGCCATAGTTTATTGTTGTTGTCGTTGTCGTCGTTACTCATCCATTTGAAACACTTGGTGATGCTGTTGCTGATGCTGATGTTGACGACGACGACGACGACGAACGGGAGTTGTGATGCATTTGCAGCTTCCAGGCAAAAAAAAAAACGGGAGTGATTTTGTGTGCAATTTTGTGCTCGCTCGTTCCTTTCTGAATGCAGCATTCATTCAAACCGCAAAACAATTCGCGTCGGTTTTGAGGGCACGTCGGCATTTTCTTTTCTATTTTTTTTTCTATTTTGTATTTTCGTTCCCCGGCCCGGTGAGCTAACGAAAGGATTTCCTTTGTAAATTTTGTTTGGTTTTAAAACAATTCCCCTGGCGAAATATTTGGCGAGGGTGTTTAATGGGCGTTGGTTAGGTGCTGCTCTACTTTTGGCCTTCCTAGTTAGTGAAAACGGCACCACAACTTATGACGTGTGCAAAATTCATGGTGCTTTTTTTTACAATGGAAATGTTTTTTGCACTGGTAATAGACTGAAGAGAAATAATTGATTTTTTTTATTCATTTTCCGTAACTTGTAAAGAAGAAGTTTACAATTTTGAAAAAAAAAGACACCTTGTCATTTTTGTCATTTTTGTCATTTTTTTCATTTTTGTCATTTTTGTCATTTTTGTCATTGTTGTCATTTTTGTCATTTTTAAGACGTGCTTCAAAAACTGATCAACATTGAGTGACAAAAATAATAAGATACTTTAACAGTTTCTTTAAAAATGTTGAAAATATTTGGACAATAGAAACGTAAGTGATAGACGAAATTCTAGAAATTTTTAAATGGTTATACTCAACAGTTGCATTTTTCGCTCCCATCTGGTGATATTTGAATTTCAATGACCAACTGTTTACATAGATGTACACCCAATTGCACACACGTGTTGTATGAAAATTTGCCCCCAGTGCATTGGCAAATACCAGCTCGAAATCAACCGACTTCATTCGAAAGGCAGCATACTTTCGGAAGATGCTTTCCGAGAAAATTCGTTACAATTCGATCGTTAAAATTCCAACCGACGATGGTTTCTGCTGAAGACGCAAAAAAATAGGTAATCGAAAGACAGAACAAAAAAAGTTGATTTTTCTTCTACGTTACCTTACATTTTTGTACAATGTTAATCGTCTTACTGGCAACGACGACGTGCCCTCGGTTTGGGTTTGCTTTCAACCGGAAACGGGAAAACATTCACGCAGTCCGGCTATTCAATGTAACTGGTTCCGGGAAACGCCGTTTGCGAAAGTCGTTCTGCGTTTTTGCCCCATCTTTTCCAATGATATTGTTCGAATGCTCAACACGGATGAGATGGTTAACATCGGTTTTTTTTTCTTTACTTGGAAAAACTTGATGATGCTGGAAAGCTTGAAACTCGTGGTGAGCTTCATTTGGTGCAATCAAGAAGCAAAAAGGGTTCAATTGAGGTAATTTTCATTTGCAGTACATTCCACAATTGGATCTTGAAGAAATGCTGTGTTCTTGAAATTCACCAATGTAAGGTCCTACAAGCGAATTTGTGATTGGTCGAATATTTTCTTAGATTTTTACTAAAAGCTCATGGATGCTAACAGTAATGTTAAACATATTTATAAAATGTGACTAATTTTCTAAATTCAAGCAAAATTAAAACATAGTTTTGAGATAACGTGTGCAAGGCGATGAGCATCAATTAATCGCAGATACGCCTAAATAACATGCAGGATTCGATTCATTCGTTCATTAAAAATGGCATCTGACAATAGATCGAGTCGATTTGGGGTTATTTTTGAACTTCTCAAACCCAGGAGGTGTCTAAAAATCTTTATTTTGGCTTTAAACTCATCCATGATTTTTCCAGAATTTTTAAGTCACGTTTACATGAGTTTTTTAAGATTTTTTTTGTGAAAATTCAATATTTTGGACTGAAGAATCAATTTCAATTTTGTTTATGCTGTGGAACCAAGCCTGCAAATGGTTTTTGTTCCAACTTTTTATTTCTTCAAAGGAAATTTGCCGCTGAATAACTTTGTTGAAGACCGTAATTTTGTACCTTTTTGGATAAAAAAGTTAAAAGATGTTGAATGGGTTCATGTCTTTTGGCATTAAAAAACAATAAATTCTATTGACATCACTGTTGGATACCAAGCGAGGCAAAATATCATGGATGAGTTTTGAACCAAAACGAAGCTTTTAGGCACCTAGGGTTTGAGAAATTCATAACTGATCTTAAATTGGCTCAGTCTAATCTGACGGTCGCCATGCAATAGAAGACACTACATAGTATTCAAGCACTCATTGATTTCCTAATGATTTTTTTTTTAAATATAAAATCCAAGCTTGGCCACTTCAAACATGAGCAACAAACGTTATGAAGATATCAATTAGTACTGCGATAAAATAATCATTATAAGTTTCTTAAACTTTTAAACTAAATAAAGATTTAATATCCAGTACACTTTTGCCACAAAGAAGTCTCAAGTAACCTTCGAAGGATCTGGAACTTTTTTCAAACAGACTGATTCCTTATTTTGCCATAATTGTCTGCAAATAAAAATTCTTGTGATTATCCCCGAATAAAGTTGGTAAAAGGTCCAAATTTGGGCCTCATTTTTCAAATTCGGATACCAAAGTCAAACCAAGTGTAGATTTCACCGAAATTTTAATGATACTGTGATAAGCCACCGCTTCAAAATAAGTATTTAGAGCACAATGATGCCTGTTTATGGTAACAAGTACAACCAAAGTCCGGCATAGCTGAGCTCTTCAAACTTCTTAAAAATGGCAGCAAAACGAGGTATCAATTAGCTTTTTGAAAAATGAAAAAAATAATTATTACGACACGATTCATTAAAACAGATTCTTTCCATTTCTTTTTTTTAATTTCGAATAGGGTCAAAATATGAAAAGATCTGTAAAATGATTTAAAAGTTTCAAAACAAGAGATGAAATGATTATGTCACATATGAAGTTATTACTATGGAACTTATTTTGTTCATATGAAATCTTTCATTTTCATTGTTGAAATTATTTTTGTTAAAACTTTAAAGTTAATTAAAAAAAACATTACATAAAACTTACTGATCCGATGTTGTTCATCACTTTCTAATTGGGCTTGTGATATAGCTCAGTTGGCAAGTCTATTGTCTCCTGAGCAGATATCCGCGAGTTCGAGCCCAAGAGTAAACATCGAACACAGTTGTACCGGATAAGTTTTTCAATAACAATCCGCCAACTGTAACGTTGATAAAGTCGCGAATGTCATAATGATGGTAAAACGACTATAATCGAAACAAAAAAAACTTTCTTATAAGAAGATTTGGAGTTTTTAATAAGGTCGGAACAAATATAAAATCCTTCTTTTGCCTCTTGGAGTTTGGACATCGTGAGAGGGAACATTAAAAAATAATGCAAAAACTAATCAATTGAAATATATTTCACGAGAACTTTTCTACAGCAAAATGGCATACAATATCATTCCACAAAACCTATAAATCAAGTAATTTTAATAGTTAAATTAAATTAAATCTACAATACCCAGGGTCACAAAGTTCCCATCTTCCACACTTTGTTTTATGCTCTTGTAATTTTTTGGATATTTGAAAAATTTTCGAAAATTTCCATAAAAAACTTTAATCTTTATTTATTTCCCTCTTCGGGTTTTTTTGGAAATTTCGAAAGGGGGGAGGGAGGAGGGACAAAAGATAAAATTGATGTTTATTCCAGCCTAGTTGTTTACTAATAACCTTAGAAAATCCGGGTACATAATAAATTTTATATTTTTCAACTTAAAATCTGTGCAAATCTATGCAAAATGCACAAATTATTTTTACAAAATCCTGATGGATATTTATTAACCCTTGATAAACTATCTTGAATCAAAGCACAATGTTTAAATCGATGTTATCAATATTTATATATATATATATATATATATATATATATATATATATATATATAGATATATATATATATATATATATATATATATATATATATATATATATATATATATATATATATATATTATATATATATATATATATATATATATATATATATATATATAAATATATATATATATATATATATATATATATATATATATATATATATATATATATATATATATATTAAATATATATATATATATATAATATATATATATATAAATTTTAAGTAATTGAACCGGGAATTTTCGTTTTAAAAAACTAACTACGAACTACACGACTTCACGGTCTGAACGATAATGATTTTATTTTATTACTTCAGAAGCCTAACGCCCTATCGTTTCCCTAAAAGTGTCTACCTTGCACCTGTCAACGATACCACGCCAGTGGGATCCATTGTTGGCTCTGCATTCCTGGGTTTGGCTATCACCGATGTTGTTGACTGATGTGTTCCCATATCGATCTTGCTGACCACGCAACCTGGGTGTTAGCGCGTACAGGCCCACCTGGTTCAGGTGACACG
Organism: Uranotaenia lowii; assembly: GCF_029784155.1. NCBI lineage: Eukaryota > Metazoa > Arthropoda > Insecta > Diptera > Culicidae > Uranotaenia > Uranotaenia lowii. The sequence goes on from NW_026598039.1 coordinate 5,974, forward strand.
ATATTCGATGGTGCCGGGCATCTTGCTGACCACGCTGTCTGGGTGTTAGCGTGTGCAGGTCCAACTGGTTCGGGTGACACGGTATTCGAAGGTGTCGGGCTGGTCGCGTCCTTAACTCGTCCCCCCTTAGATATTGCTCGTCCCGAGCAATCTGCTGATTTTACTTTCTGCCAATTCTTGATGATGCCGATGGCCAAGAGTATAACCATGAGAATGATGACGGTGCCGAATGATCCGAAGCCAAGCTGGTACGTCAAGTCCACTGTCTCCAAGTGTTGTCTATTTTTCAAATTGAGTTCATGCAACTCCGAAAGGTTTACGTGTCGTTCTACATGTAAGGTTTTGATATTTGTTAATTGTACTGGTAGAACTGATGGGTGATCGAACTTTAATTCGTAATTTTCGAAAAGTTCATTTTTGATGTATAATGAACAGTTGTGGAACGTTACGAAATGGATTCCGGTCAACGTTCTAGGTGTTATGCCGCAGGTGCCATTGATGATTACGCCTTGGTGAGCGGTTATAATCAATAGGGTTCCTGGAGCAATTATTCTTGTTTCTGCTGATGGTGGCTTTTCTGACAAAGGACATTGTCCATGACGTCCATTCAAAAGTGGAACTTCGCAAAGGCTGTCGCTGATTTCAAGTAGTTGTCTTCTCTCACAGATTGTAATTTTGTTGTTTTCTCGGCATTCAGAGTTGATGGCCAGAATTTGCTTGTCGTTGATGAAAACTTTGTTGTATGTTATTTTTACTGAATGGTTGAATATCGGTAAGGGTTCAATGATGACTTTCTCGTAGGTTGTGTGTTGAAAACGTGGGATGTTAACGCATATGATGATGGATGAGCCTTTGAAGAGTGTGGTGGTCGTCAAGAAGTTGCTAGCGTCGTCTAGGTGCTGAATTTCTAATCCCTGATCTTTTATCTCTTGCAAAATAACTTCTATTTCTTTTGGTGTAAGTATAAATTTACTAATAATATTCACTTTTGACAGTAGTATAGCATATTCGATTGATTTTAAATGTTCGAGAAAAGTATCCAATTGAAATGTTATTGCTATTTTTTGATTTTCAAATATAAGATAATTGTCATTTTCCATAATTGTATTCAAAGTGTTCTGATGATTTCTGATATCTTTGTTTAGTAAGTCTAGTCTATTTTCAAATTTGGAATTGATTCTAATTTGCCGGTTATTTTGTTTTATAAAAGTGTTTCCTGTTTTTCTAAGTTCATCTAAATTGTTATTTATAACTTTTAGGTCTTCTGCATCTAGATTTCCAGTGATTAATTTGATGGTGCTTCCTAATATGTTAATTGACCTTTTGCTTCTATTTGATTTTGGATACAAAGTGCTAAGGATAAATTTTATTTCTCGTATTTTCATTTTGATAATTTGAGACAAATCACTCGTCGAGTTTTGCATTTGGTTAATGACATTTTCTATAATGGACATAGAAATTTCAAATTTTTCGAAGTCTATGACATGAAGTAATCTATCATAGCCGGCAACTATCTTTCCCTCCCCCCTTTTAAGAATCAACGCTCCTGCGTTGTTTGTGATATCGTGGATTTGGATGGTTTGTGGGTGGATGGATAAAGGTAGTAGTATGAGGATAAGGAATATCAAGGGTGTCCGTGCTAGCCGATCCATTTAGTCCTTCTGAAATATTAATAAAGCATTAGATTCGTTTCAGATTCTCTTTATGTATTTCCCGACCAGAATCGTCAACAAGTATTCTGCCCTTGTTCTCGACGGCTATGATCGGTAAATACTTTTGTTTGGTCTTCTTTTTTATTCCTTGCACTTTATTGTAGGCGACCTCGTCTGGTTTGAAATTTGGTTCGCCTTCTCTGTGTTTGTTGTGGTAGCTGAGGTTTTTATTTTTCGACTTATCGTGTGCTAATATGATGTCGTCGTAAACTTTATTGCGATTTTGGATCATCAATTCCATATCGAGGGGTCTTTCCTGATCATCTTTTAGTCCATAAAAGGCTTCTCGTGGTTTCATCTTGATAGCGGAATGAATACTATTGTTGTATTGAGTGCAAGCAATATAAAAGATTTCCTTCGTGCTTAGGTCTTCATAGCTAGGTTTAATACATCGAAAGATCTCAGCTATGGTAGAATGAAATCTCTCGACCGTACCGTTACTTTCGCTATGATTTGGAGGAGTAAAATAAATGTCAACGTTTAGATCCTGTAGAAGTCCTCGTACTTCTACTGATCGCAGGGATGGTTCATTGTCACATACTATTTGTTTAGGTGTTCCGTAGATTTTGAAAAATTTGGTTAGACCTTTTCTTACGTCTAATATGCTTCTAGATTTAATATGTGTCAATGATCCAAAGCGGGAAAATTTATCAACTGCTGAAAGAAAATATAGTTTTTCGGCAATGAAGATATCGATATGAACTATATCTAAAGGTCTATCGGGGTTTGGGGTGGAACCTAATATTATGTTAAATGGGTGTCGATCGTATTTATTTTTATGGCAGGTTTCACACAACTTAATGTAATCTCTGATTTTTGATTTTAATTTTGGAAAGAAGAATCTGTTGGAAATTTGTTGATGGTTCTCCCAAATTCCTCTATGAGAACGATCATGTGTTTGCTCAATAATGAGGTTTTGTTCCTCTGGTGTTCTCAGGTCTATTCTAAGTTTTTGTGTAAAAAATACTTTAAACTGTTTTGCTCTATTAAAGTAGTTTTTATACACTATTTGAACTAAATTCATGAGACTTTCTGGGCAGTAAATGCAATTTACCCTTTTCAAGTCCATGTAATCCTTAAACATGTTGTAAATAACGGGTGTTCCGAAAACCAGTCTAGTGATTGTTCTTCGATACACTCTAGGGAATATCTGCTCATAATTATCTGCTTCGTCAGGACCTACTTTCAGAATAATTTGATTAGAAAAAGCATTAAGTGGCATTTCGGTGCATTTAATGTATTCAGAGTCATCTGTGTCGGCTGAATGTACCGTCATATCATCAGATGAAACGCTTTCTTGGTTGTTGAGTTCATTTCGAACTCTTGACAAACTGTCAGCAACTACGTTTTGCTTACCTGGACGGTAGCGTATTTCGTAGTCAAATTCACTAAGTGAAAGACGCCAATGAACGAGCCGGTTATTGGTATCTTTCAGGTTAAGCCCGTATGTAAGTGGCTTATGATCTGTATACAAAATAAATTTACGGCCGTACAAATACGGGCGAAAGTATTTGCATGCCCATACAACAGCCAGTAGTTCTTTCTCTATGGCTGAGTATTTTTCTTCACTTTTGTTTAAGGTCCTTGAAGCAAAAGCGATGGGTTTATCGTTGCCAATAGTCCCTTGAGAGAGCACAGCGCCAATTGCAAAATTGGAAGCGTCTGTGGTCAGGATAAATTGCCTAGTGAAGTCGGGGTATTGCAGAATGTTGCTGCCTGAAAGAATATTTTTGCATCGCTCGAAGGCGTCAACGAAATCTTTTGAATGTTTGATTTCCTCACCTTTCCTTAGAGCATTAGTAAGAGGCTTCGCTATCTTGGCGAAATCTCTTATAAATTTACGGTAGTATCCTAGTATGCCTAGGAAACCACGTAATTGCTTTTCATTTGAGGGCAATGGCCACTCTTTGATGATTTGAATTTTATCCGGGTTTGGCTTAACACCGTCGGAGGTGACGATGTGCCCTAAAAACGCAACTTCCTTTTTAAGGAATTCGCTTTTATCTAACTGAATTTTCAAATTATATTTTTCAAGTGTAGCAAAGATTTTTGCTAGGTTGTCTATGTGTTCAGTTAGACTGGTTGAAAAGATGATGATGTCATCCATGTACACCAAGCAGATGACACCAATATGCTCCCTTAGCACATTGTCCATAACGCGTTGGAAAGTGGAAGGGGCATTTTTTAACCCAAAAGGCATTCTGAGAAATTCATAGTGTCCATTCTCGACGCTGAATGCGGTTTTTGGAATGTCCTTTTTCTCAATTTCCACCTGATGAAAGCCAGAGGCTAAGTCCAGTGTAGTAAAATACATACACCTTCCTAGCTTATCCAGAATATCGGTGATATTGGGAATTGGATATCGATCGTCTACCGTCTTCTCATTCAATTTACGGTAGTCGATCACCAAACGCCACTTTTTAATTCCAGAAGCATCCAATTTCTTAGGAACGATCCACACAGGGGACGTCCATGGGCTACTAGAATGTTGTATGATGCCTTGCTCGAGCATTTTCGAAATCTGACGCTGCACCTCTTCTCGGTGACAAAAGGGGTAGCGGTACGATTTCGTATGAATCGGCAACTCATCTTTTGTTATGATGTTATGTTTAATCGCACTTGTGAAGGTCAATTTATCGCCTTCCAAGAAGAAAACATCTTCATGCTGATGAATCAGTTTTAAGAGCTTGTTTCGTTCATCACTATTCAAATGTGATATTCGAATTTGCTCATCAAGAGATTTTGGTAATCGTGATTTCTTATCACCAGGTGTACTTGTTTCAAAATTATTAATTTCTGGTTCAAAAATGTCAGGCGTTAAAACAACCTTTTGCGGTTCGTCAGAATAATTACTGACAACCACTCGAACATATCCATTCTGGGCTGCATACAGTCCACAATGGATGAAGACATTTGAGCCTATGTTTAAATCATCCGCCAAGAAAAACTCACCATTCGTTTTTGTTGGCAGGTTTATTTGTTGGGTCTCGTGCGCGTTCAAATAAAGTGACTTGACGTCGGGGTATTTGCGCTGCATCGGAATTGTACCCATAGGAAATTTTAACTCGTTACTTGTAGTTATTATATTAGCATTTAAATTTTTTAATGATTCATAGCCTATAAGGCCGTCGAAGAAAGGATGGAAATCATAAATTAGGAAAGTTTGTTTTGACGTGTTTGGGATATTTGGGAATGGGTTAAATTCTACAAATCTATTGATGGAATGTGTTCCACTCACATTTCTTACGGTTGTTGGAGTCATGAACCTACAATTATGAAAATTGACATGCTTTGTTGATAAATAGTTGCGGTTGCTCCCGGAGTCAATCAAAAGTTTAAGTTCTCCCTTGTTTGTGGGTAAAGTTATGAATGGGATAAAGTTGTTTACGTTTTTTCTGTTGGGACGCTCGCTATCTGAAAATTTAAGTCGTCAGCGTTTTGTTCGTTTTGCTCCGTCTCGGGCTTGTTATTTTCTGCTGTTGGCTCTGATGTCTCAACGGCAGGGGAAGCGGTGTACTCTGTTGGTGACGAATTCAACAGATCATCGTAGCCTTGATAGTAATAATAATTATTATCAGCATACTGAGAGTAATAACCATAGTCGAATGGATCATGTTCCATGTGGAAGTTAGGCCGGTTCATATAATTTATTTTTCTTGATCGGATGGATGGGTCAATATCCATCGGTTCAGGTTTATGTTGGGAATTATGTCTTGGAGTAAAAGCGTTATGATTTTGGAAGGGTTGTGCCCTGAAAGGCGTAAATGGATTAGGATTTGGTTGCATTTTGAATGGGTGAGGTTGCATCTTAAATGGATTAGGATTTGGTTGCATTTTGAATGGGTGAGATTGCATCTTGAATGGATTCTGATGTTGGTTAGGGAAAGATGGTTTTGTTTGAGGATGGAAGTAGTTTGTGGAGGCTTGGGATTTGGATATCTAAACATTGGTGTAAATTGTGGAGGTTTGGGTTGTTGGTAAGGTTGGTGTGCTGGTTTAGGTGGAATTTGAGGGGCATATGATTTGAAGGGATTCCTTACATAATTATAGTTGCTTTCTTCTGAACACAACCTTAAGGCTTCTTTCATTGTTTCGGGCGACTGTGCTCGAATTATTGGACCTAAGGGCTCTTTAAGTCCTGCCAGGAAAACTTTTAATCCTATCTCTTGATAGAAACTCTTCTTGGATGCTCTAATAGCACCATTTATTTCGGTGATACAAAGATTATTTAGTAATAGTGATATTATATGTGACACTTTTCCGTAGAATTCTTCAACTGTTCCTGTTTGCGAGAGTTTGAATAAGTCTCTCGTTAAAGAAACCTCGTCCCTTTTGTCATTATAATGAGCAATTAAATTGCTCTTTATCTCCCTCCAGGAGAGGTCTGTTCCATATAATTCTAATATGGTATCAGCGTCTCCTGTGATCTTTGATCGTATACACTGCACCCAAACGCTGTACATTGGTGTACCTCTTGCTTCTTCGATAACAGGCATGATGTTGTCGATGGATCTTAAAAATTGGTGTAACTTTATTGGGTTGCCATCAAAATGAGGCAAGTCCCTTAATATATTTGGTGTTTGTAATTTTTTTAATACGCTCTCAGAGGGCGATAAAATTCTATCTTGATTATTACGTATGTGGATTTCGAGCGCAGCAATTTTTTCTGCGTTTTGTTCTGCGGTTTGTCTGGCGGCTGCCAATTCGGCTTGCGCAGATTGAACGATCTGTGCAGCACCTTCGGCTTCTAGTCGGAGTCGAGATATTTGATCATCTCTATCCGCTAGAGCTAAATGTAAATCCGCAATTTGATTTTGATGCTCCATTTTAAGCAAAATTCACTAATCTGTTCACTAATTAATACTACACTAATTAAGTTTTAAAAAAAATGAAACTTACCCGCGCGATATCCGTTCGCGTTTTCGTTCTTTTCCTTAACAGCAACAAGTTGGTGCACTCACACTCGCGGTTTCGTTCGCGTAAGGTTTCACGGAATTTTTCTTGGTTTTAAACACAAGTCCACGATATGCGCTCGCGGATGCTCGATCGCGGTTAAAAACACTTAGAAAAAAATCCTACCGACTGCGCCAATTAAGTAATTGAACCGGGAATTTTCGTTTTTAAAAAACTAACTACGAACTACACGACTTCACGGTCTGAACGATAATGATTTTATTTTATTACTTCAGAAGCCTAACGCCCTATCGTTTCCCTAAAAGTGTCTACCTTGCACCTGTCAACGATACCACGCCAGTGGGATCCATTGTTGGCTCTGCATTCCTGGGTTTGGCTATCACCGATGTTGTTGACTGATGTGTTCCCATATTCGATCTTGCTGACCACGCAACCTGGGTGTTAGCGCGTACAGGCCCACCTGGTTCAGGTGACACGATATTCGATGGTGCCGGGCATCTTGCTGACCACGCTGTCTGGGTGTTAGCGTGTGCAGGTCCAACTGGTTCGGGTGACACGGTATTCGAAGGTGTCGGGCTGGTCGCGTCCTTAACTTATATATATCTATATATATAAAAATGAATGTTTGTCTGTCTGTCTGTTCCCTATAGACTCGGAAACTACAGAACCGATCATCGTCAAAATTGGCATCTGAGGGTTTTTGAGGCCGGGGATGGTTTCTGTAATAGTCAAAACTCCATCCGACTTAAGGGAAGGGGGGCTTCCATACTAAATTTGTAGTTTTTCGGAACAAATTAAAGTCATGACATACATTTTCTCGAGATTTTTCTTCCTTTGGGCGGTTTGTTTTTCGTCTCCAAGGTCGAGGCGTCGAGCCAACGTCGCAAAAGGATAGTAACGATGGCATAGCATACTGATCAGTGGGAATATTTTGGCGCGTATTTCTCAACCAAGCATATTTTCAATGCAAGGGGTGGCGATATGAAGCCTTGATGTAATTTTTTTTCTACTCAATTTCAAGCTCATTTGTACAGCACATGGTTATGAATGACGCCTAGATGAGACCCAGGTTGACATTTTGCCGATCGATTAAAACATATACCTACATTTTGTTTTGTCAAAACTGTGATTGAAAAGTCATGGCATCCATTTTGTGAGATTTTCTTTTATTTGAGGGGTTTGTTTTTCGACTCTATGGTCAAGCAAACGTCGTCGTCGCAAGTGGATAGTAACTAAAGCATAGTTCATTGATCGCTGGAAAAATTCAATAATCAGGCGCCGTTTTCTCAACCAAGTACCTTTATTTCTTATGCACGTGGGAGCGATATGCAACCTAGATGTGTTTTTTTCTTGCTTAATTGCACGTGGTAATAAATGACGCCTAGATGTGACACGGATTGGTATTTTATGAATCGAATCAAAACCAATTGAAAGATTTGCAAAAATACTTCCATATTTAGTTCGTGTTAATGTAGGCAGCATTCGACTTTTCATTTAAGGAACATTAGAACATGTTCAAACGTTCAACTTTTTCTGTTAAAAAAAAATAAAAATTATGTTTTCTTCTAGAAATTGTTACTTCAGCCAAAAAACACAACTGAAACGAATTTAGAAATGAAAATGGGAGCTTTTTATTTTAAATAATTCTGAAAAAAAACCATCGTA
>NW_026598040.1:0-14240 GCF_029784155.1 Uranotaenia lowii
CCATTTATGATTTTGAAAACTAGAAATGTTCTTACTTGAAGAACATGACATTCCCGAAAAGGCTATAAAAAAATAAATAGGTAATACTTTTATGAAGTTTAACTGACTTACACAGGAATAACGTAAATTTAGCCTCAATTGAAATTCATTGGTTAATCACAAAAAATCATTCAAATATGATGATTTTTTTGTTTTCTTCCTTAAAATTAGCAGCATTTTTCAAAGTGCATATAAACAAGATAACGTTACCTCAGTTTGCCAGAATATTTACCAGATATATCCGGACCGGGTGAATCCAGACATTTTAATCCTAAAATCTCGCAAAATTTTCAACTCAACATCCGGGCCACATCTGGGCAAATTTGGTCAAAATCACGAAGTTATTTAATTAAAAATCAAAAAGAATATATTTTTAAGTAAAAAAATATATTTCTACATCAAAATACATCAGCAGATTATGAATTGTATTTAAGGCTTTCTAAAAACTTTGCATGATTATTCAAATTAAATTTGCTAAAAAAATCGTTTTTGGACGCACAGATAAAAATTATAATAAATCAACGTGGCTTGAGATATAGCTCAGTTGGCAAGTCTGTTGTCTCCTGAGCCGATGTCCGCGAGTTCGAGCCCAAGAGTAAAACATCGAACACAGTTGTACCGGATAAGTTTTTCAATAACGATCCGCCAACTGCAACGTTGATAAAGTCGCGAATGCCATAAAGATGGTAAAACGACTATAATCGAAACAAAAAAAAAAAAAAAAAAAAATAAATCAATTGGAGTATTTTTTGTTCAGTTTTGGAAATAAAGTGGATAAATCCGTGGCTTTTTTACGAAATCCGGGCAACCCAAGTTTATTGTCAAATATCCGGGGAAGTCCGGGTTTACCCGGGAAATCTGGCAAGCTTATCTTAGCATTAATATAATTATCTGATTCAGTTAAGCGTTCTTTGATCACGTTCTAGCGCTGTTTATATTTTTTGATTGAAGCAATTATGCTTTAAGTTGCTTCCAAATGATGATGGCTCCAGATTCTTCTGAAGAATCCTAGCAAAATCCCTTGGATGAAAGCTTTAAAAAACTAATTTCGAATAAAATAGATCAGAACTACCGAGCGAAAAAAAACGATTTTAAATCAACCAATAAATGAATGGACGAGTTAAATTAAATAAACTTGGTAGATGATCAAAAACGACTGATTAAAAATATAAAAAAAATCTTCAAATTTCGGGTTTTTAATTACTTTGAACTAAGTACAACATTTTCGACTTAAGTGTTTGCAGTAAACAAAGATGGAAGATTTCTTGAGAGTTCAATTTCTTAAACAAATTTAATTTATTATTAATAAAGTCAGAAAATAAAATACAAAAATCAAACGTCAATTATAAGGCCTGTAAGTTCTCGAAAAAAAAGCACCATTTATATTAAACAATAACTTTGGAATGCGTGAACGGAATATAATGAAATTTTCATCAAAATTAGCTAGCGATGTCATGTTGACATGTGACAAGTTTGCCAAGACATAGCTTTGCTTGATTGACTACTCACATCCGCCTAATTTTATTTTTTGAAATTTTCAAATTCTTTAAAATGGATTACGAAAAGTACTATAAAGTGAATGTCTAGCAGATTTCCGGCTAGAATTTTTGTTGTAAAGTTCCGCCTGAATATTTATGGAAAGTTAAAACTCTAAAAAGGTGGAAATTTTGCGTGGGTGTGTCAATTTCAGTTAGTCATTTGTAGCAAAATTCCAAACCCATCAAAACTACAATCAATAGAAAAATTCTGGGTTATTTTTTGCAGCAGGCTCCGGGAAATAGAAATAGTCTACTAAAAAGCCCAGGTTGAAAAAAGACGATGATCACTGTAAGCGAGAAAAGGGGCGCTAGTAGTACGCAAAATCTAATGTCTACGTTCTTCTTGTTTGGGAGATATCTGAATAACCACTTGATAGATTATCACCAATTTTGCACATGTAAAAATTACATCACATTCTAATTTTGCTGGAAATTTTAAAATATTTTGTTAATGCAATCAAAAATTACCCAAAAAGTCCCCAGTGCATTTCCCTCGAGTAAATACAAGCTTTATACATAGAATCGTGTCACATTTGAGTTCATTGGTTTTATGAAGCTGTATTGGCAGCAATACTATTTGACATGCAGCGCCAACTAGATTTCAGTTGCGAAACTAACAAAGGGTGACGATAACTGTTTTTTACATGGCGGTAAATACAAATTGTTTTCTAAATTAATTTTTTTTTAAACTGCCAATTTTCGGCCAATTACAATTTACTTGTTGTACTACACAGAAAAAAATAATGACTATTACGTGTCATTGAATATGCTCGCCTTTAAAATAATTCGACCTGTAATTTAAAAAACATTTAATTTTAAATCGAAAATCATTTAAAATTACAACAAATGCCCTGTAGCAAAAGAAGCAGGACATTTGCCGTAGTTTTACTGGTCGAAAAAAAATTACGTGCTGTTAAATTACGCGTTGTCCAATAATTTTATATTACAGACTAAAAAATCAAGTGTGCCTGGCATCCCAGTCGAAAAGGGAGACGTCAAAAATATCGCGCCGCGGGACAGTTGTCTTTGTTTTGATTTGGTTCTCTGTTGTTTTTGTTCTTTACATTCTCTGTTGTTTTGTGCCGGAGCAACTCCAGCACTTGCTCCGTTACCGTTTTTCCTGCCAACCAGATCAGAAGAGATGCAGCGAACCGAGAAGTTCCGGTGTTCGAAGGCAAAAACGAATTTGCCAGATCTCGACCGGTTGATTCGTGGCGGTGCAGTCGTCAAACTTAGCAAGTGACTGCAGGACTTTTGTGCATCCTGGAACTACTTGAACACCATCCAGTAAGTGTGATTAATCGGTATTGATCAGTGTTACACATTGAAACATGATGTTTGTTACGTGAGCGACGCAATGAATTCAATTACATTCGATTTTCTTAAATGCTTTCCTCTTTTTGTTCATCCTACAGATCGGATTTCGAAGCGGCTGAATGCAGAAATAACTACCCACCTCAGGAGAACCAGTAGAGGATTCCGACAGAGAGGAATATAACCATGTCAAAGTGCGGCGAAAGGGTGAGCTTTTTGATTTTTTTTTATTCCCTAAAACTGATTCTGTTTCATTTGTCCTTCCCGTTACAAGCAGCAGTATGAGGGATGCGTCTCCTGTATAGCTGATGTGGGAAACATTGAAGCCCGCAGGTTGGGGAAAATATTCCACTGTGGATTGCCGAAGCTCACGAGTCGGCAAAGTTCGTTCGAATATGCAATCTCCCGTTTCCGATTGTACGTGGCGGATGTTACACAATTTACGCTGCAGCTGCATGAATCGCTCTGGGATCCGGAGTTGCCTACTAACGGAATAAACCCACAACATGACCAACGAAAATACTACGCAGGAATCTGGAGTGCTGTTTTTTTTTAAACAATCGCAAAAACCGTCGATCCATCTTCTTAGTGGCGGTATCACCATTTTAGAAAGGTTTGTTTTTGTTAACCACCTGGATCAATTTTAGCCGATGGTGGCTCAAAAGTTATGCTGAAGGTAAAGTATACCGATTTATTTAAGAAAAATAGAATTGTCTAATACCATCTTTGCACAATTCATGAATACGTTTTAAGAAATACAAATTTAGTTGTAGACCTATTTTTTAATTCCCTTTGAGTTGCAAATGGTTGCTAATTGTTTTCTCCAATGTATCTTAAATAAAGATAATAAATTTGCTGTTAATAACATTGTACTATTATTGTGTTTTACTTGAAATTAAATTCACTTGCCATTCACTTAAACAATAATTTTTATCGATAAATTCAAAAAGTGAACGAGAGACACGGTTCGAAATTCTAGGCCTGTAATTTTCAACCAACCTGTAAAAATATTGGCTAATGTATTAATAAATGTCATGTAATTTTTTTTTAACCTGTGAAATTACGGTAAAAGTCCTGCTCCTTTTTGTTACAGGATATTTGCCGTAATTCTACTGCTTTTATTTTTTTCTGTGTACTTCTTGCATTAGCAAACAGAAATTTTCGTGGTTTTCTCAACCAAATTGTATTTTGATTTCAGTTCTGATAGGAATAAATTTTTATTGAATGGTTTACGCTACTATGAGGATTCTGTTAGACCAGAGTGTGATAAATTCGGGTTCAAATTTACTTTCAAGCTTTGTTCAATTTTACTGTTGCTGAAACCATTTAATTACAAATGGTCCCTCTCGGAAGTTTCAGCTCAATCTCCGATGAATGAAAGAATTTCCAGTAAAATTCTTGTTTTAAAAACAATTTTCTCTATATTGCCTTTACAAATCATCATCATATGATTTAAAAAATATTTTTCAGAATTTGTTCGTAATAAAAGTTATGAAAAAATAAAACAGAAACTAGTAGCTTCTTCTCGAAATCATCATTGTAGTTTCCTTCTCTAGGAAACCTGATTTTTACAATTTCTTTTTTTTTTGGATTTGGTGCTTTATAGGGGAGATGAGGGCATAACGAGCACCCAGGGCATAATGAGCACTCCTTTTTTCTACATAAGTACGTATTTTCTTGTTTCATACTACCCATAGTATTGATTTTTCACCAAAAAAGAAATATCCTTTTCATCTTTACAGAAATATTAAATAATAACCAGCTAGGTTCTCAAGTGACGAAAATATTATAATTTTTGATCACCACCAGATAACCTTTGTGACCTTTAAATCATCTTGATCTGAAATGTACGCACTGCAACATGATCTACACATTGTTTCTCAATTTTCATCATCATAAAATTTTTGATTTTTCACTTTAATCAATTTTAAAACGCTTTTTTACTTTAATTTGTTCGCTAGAGGCGAACAAAGCACTTTCAATGAAGGTATAATGAGCATTTTCTGCCGGGGAATCTAGCTGCGTATTCAACTCGATGAAGTCAACTGAATAATAGAGCTACAGCTTGACTCGTCTATTTGGCCTATTGGTAAGGTGTCGGAGAAGTAATCAGTAGACTCGAGTTCGATTCCTGTTCGATGGGATTTTTTTTTGCACATATCATTCATGATTGATTTTTTTTATTGTTACATTATACGGCTAATAGCATCAAAGCATCATCCGCCAAACAAAACACCAGAAACATAATGTATGAGCATGTGTTAATCCTTTGAATTCCACAAACAGAACTAGATTTTTTTGTTATTGCTTTGTTTGATGAATCTACGCCTCATTGTTTAGTGCAATCATGATCATGAATGATAAATGAAAAAAAATCACCTCGACCAGGAATCGAACTCAAGCCTACTGATTACCTCTCCGACATCTTACCAATAGGCCAAATCGTCAGACGATACAAGTCAAGCTGTAGCTCTTTTTCTCAGTTGACTTCATCGAGTCGAATTTGCTGCTAGAATCCCCGACAGAAAACGCTCATTATGCCTTCATTAATGGTGCTCATACTGCCTCGGGGGGTTTCTCATTATGCCTCTACAGTGCCTGGTTTTCAGCTTTCGGCAAAAAATTTTAAAATGCATTTTTAAACGTTTTTATCTACTTTTTCAAGTTTCATCCAATTAGGCAATAGACTATTTGAGTGTTTGAACACGAAACAATGATGTAATTCACATATTCCAGCTGTTCTCTATGGTTAAATAAGTGTTTTCCTTAAGGTGGCCATTATGCCCCCATCTCCCCTATCTTGTGTGATTTATTGCCGAGGAATCAAACGAAGGCTATTTCAGCTACCGCACGCATCGTCAACTGGAGGTATCGCTGTTTCACTCTCAATTTCCCAACAGTTTTCAATTAATTCAGAAAAAAAGCTTGTCCACACAGGAAAATTTTGGAACAAATTAGTACTATCTGGTGTGTTTTTTTTCCGAAACCGGATCGAATCGAATCGAGAAATCGAACAAAGGCTATTTGAGCTATGGCACGCACCGGAAAATGGCGTTATGTCGGTTTTACCTTCAATTACTCAACAGTTTTCAAATATTTCTGAAAAAATCATGTTCGGACTTCAAATTTAAAACAAAATAAGACTTTTTTTGTGTGATTTTTTTCGAGGAATCGAATGAAGGCTGTTTGAGCCACCGCACGCTTTGTATAAGGGAGCTATGGCTTCAATATTTTAAAAAATTAACACAGCAAAAATTATTTCCTGTAAAATTACGCAAATCTCCTGTAACAAAAGGAGCAGGACATTCACCGTAATTTTACAGGTCGAAAAACAAATTACATGACATTTAATTTTAAGTGTACAACTTTTTTACAGGACATTTGTTGTAAAAATAGGTTGATTTATTTTAAAGGTTGCAGTTTTCAGTGTCACGTAAAAGTAAAAAAAAAATGTCTGTGTAGGGGAATGTAGGATAAAACAGCCATAACTTCAATTTACGATTCATACGGTAGCTGAAATAGCCTTCGTTTGATTCCTCGGAAAAAAAAAATAACACAAGGTAAGTTTCAATTGGTTCAAAAATTTTCAAGTTTTTTTTTCTGAATGAATTGAAGAAATGTAGGGGAATAGCGGGTAAAAAAAACCAATAACTCCATTTTCCAATGCGTGTGGTGGCTCAAATAGCTTTCATTCGATTTCTCGAAAAAATCACATAAGATAAGTCTCATTTGTTCGAAAATGTTTAAGTCCGTTTTTCTAACCTATATTAAAAATGTTTGGAAATTGAGGGTAAAACGGCCATAACTTCTCTTTAAAATGCGTGCGGTGGCTCAAACAACCTTAATTCGGTTTCTCGGAGGGCATCAAACAAGATAAGTCTCATTTGGATCAAAGTTTTTAAGTCCAAACATACTTTTTTCATAAATTATTGAAAAATATAGGGAAATTGAGGGTAAAATCAACCCTAACTCCATTTTCCGAAGCGTCCGGTGGCTCATATAGTCTTCATTTGATTCTCAGGTCAATTATTGTTAAAACATTTTCAGTCCATATTAGCGTTTTTCTGGATTGTTCTTAAACTATAAGGGAATTAGGGGTTAAAAAAGCCACTATATCTCCGTTCACAAGCTTGTGCGGTGTCTGAAACTATGTCCAATCGATTTTCCGAACATTTTTACTAAAGGAAAGAATGTTTTCATAAATTAGATTCATGTAGGAGGGAAGATATTGAAATACTCCGTGGTTTAAACACATTTTTCCCTGTAGTGCAATGCCACAGTGGGGATTTTCGTGCCAAAAAATGTACCTAATCCAGTACATTCCATCTTGTTCAAAACAGTTATCATTTCTTAGGCAAAAAAATACGAGGAATTGAAGAGGTGTGCACCACTCTATTCAGCGGCACACTTTACACTTAAAAACATTATTTGGTTTTTTTTTGTTATCTTATTTTGGTTTTTTTTTGCAATGTTCTTGATTGTTACATCGAATCAAATAACACATTTTATGAACTTAGGGAAAGACGGAAATAAATCTACAAAAAAATAGCATTCTAGGAGGTTCACAGCTGCATTTAATTCTGTTTTACTTCATTTATTCAACAGTTTTTTTTTAATTTAAGAGGAATTTTGCGACATGAGCCATCTGGCTCAATATAGAACAATTTGGTTTATACCAATCGATTCGGGAAACATTTTTACATAAATCAGCATATTTTGTTTGATTGTTTTCAACGATGTGAATTGCTCCAACGGGAATTATACCGGTACACTTGAAAAACGTAGTGGAAATCAGACTAAATGAATCCTCGCTTTTTATGACATGACTAATGATTTTTACAAGAACTTTCCATGCGCGGGGCGGTTATAAATGAAATAGGTACATTTTTTCGTCAAAAATCCCCACTGTACAATGTTAACGCAATCGTTAACAAATTGTAATTTGAAGTTTAAAATAATTTCGTTAAAATGTAATTGGAATTGTAGTGTATGACAATGTACAATGTTAACGCAATCGTTAACAAATTGTAATTTGAAGTTTAAAATAATTTCGTTAAAATGTAATTGGAATTGTAGTGTATAACTTAACTACCGACACACACATATTGGCAAATTTATGCCGATAAAAATAATTTCCAGTTTTGAAAGTTTTCAAATGAGTACATTTCTTGCAAATCGAGCAGAAACAAATTTCCGTTAAAGGATGGAAATTCTTCAGTTGACCGAAATATTTTTAAAATTTATAATGAATAATTTGAGCTATAGGGTGCCCCATTAAATATGGATCTCAGCAAGATTTTGATACATCTCTGCTTATTATGGATGACGTTTAAACAGCTGTCTTTTGCTGTGTGTTGTTGGCTACAAATCAACTTACAACTTTGTGTATCGTGAGCACCAGTTTTCAAAAAAAAATGATTTTTTTTTTTCTAAAAATGAGAAGTATTTTTCTGGAAAAGTACAAAAATATCGTGCACAAATGGTGAACTTTCCCCAACATTTCGTTGAGTCAGTTGGCACAAATGGAAGCAGAAAGCATTTGAGGGTACTGAAATGCGATTCGGAAGTATGGAGAAGAAAGCAGCTTCATGGACACAAAAAATCTAGGCGGAAACCAGGTGGACAAATTTTTGGACCAACAAGTCATGCGTGCTTACGTCAGTAAAAAAATGGCCTCAGTTCGGGATGTGGCTAAAAACTGGAATTTCCTCTCCGCACCGTCCATCGTGCCAAGGCGAGATTGGGTCTAAAGACATACAAGAAGCAGAAGAAGCTGAAGTGGTGTAAAAAATAAGCTGCTACAGTCAAACCAAGAGCACGCTAATTATATGATTAACTGCTGTTTGAAAAATCGGTGTGCGTTATAATCGACGACGAAACCTAGTGTAAGTTTGATTAGAAAACACATCCGGGTGACCAGCATTACACTGTTCGGGATGACCAAAATTTTGAAAAGATTCCTAATTGAATTTTTTCATCCAATTATAAATGTCTAGCACGGATTCCTTCCAGAGCTTCATTGAGCTGGAATATCAATTGATAAAGTGAATAAAAAACAAGAAGGGGCTTGTAGTGAATGAGGTTTTTGCTGGAATAAAAAAGCTCTGAGAGGTTTTATCTCCCATCCGACAAAGATTGCAAAATTGTCACTGAGCAAGTTTGATGGCTTGTTTTCCGAGGGTTGTCTTAGAAATTATTTCATCCGGAGCATAAAATGTGTTTAGATTTTTATTCCTTGTTTTGCCAATATTTTTTTGTTTTGATGCATTAAATTTCAACACATTCAAAGAAATATGAAAACTTTCGAGTTAAAAAAGACGTTTGGGAGTGTTAGAATCCATAACGTTAAATCCAAGTTCACTTAATAAGAAGATTTTTCTTGGTGAAGGAAAATAATTCATGAGTGAACCCTCAAAGGACACATCATCGAATGATCCTGTGATTTTTTTTGGTTTATTTATGACACTTTACCACCTTGTGGTAAAGTGTCTAGAATCCTGTGAATGATTTCACCAAATTTGGTCAGCTGACAGGATAAAGTTTTAGATGGGACTAACACAATTTACAGAATACATTAACATTCAGGATCTTACAAATGCGAGGCTGTTAAATAAGGTAGACAAATCACAACAGATAAACTAATGAGTTAGATTTAAAAATAAATAACAGTTCAAATAGCGTCACTTGCAAATCAAAACACATTCGTATGTTATAGTTTGTTCAAATAATGTCATGGCGCAACTTATTTGGAAATATTATTGTGGAACTTAAGTTGAATAAATCGACAAAGTTCCAATTTAGTTCTTTTTTTTAAATTTCATGAACAATTTCAGAATATAAAATCATTTGAATTATTAAGTTATAGGAGAAAGTGGGTGTGAGAGTTGAAGGTGTAGAAACTATTTCAATATATCCACTAAATATTTTCATAAATTAATTTTAATTTTGAAACTTTAGAAAAAAGTTGTCTTCTTACATATTCATAGCGCTTTAAACAGACCAAGTTGCATTTCATGAGATTTTATTGAAATTTGTGGCTTCAGAGAGTAGAATTTTTGTCTTATGATTCTAAGCCAGTATGAGAAAAAAACCTGGCAAGACTTAATAAAGGAGGCCAACGGCAAAAATGCAAGACCAAAAGCAATTACCATAAGCGCCATCCTGCGAGCATGACCAGATCCGGTCAATTTTTACGATGACTGAGCTTTTATGCCTTCCGTCATCCGTTTCTTCGTGAGCCTCTCGGAATGTGGTCTATTCATGCAAGACCGAATTATTTTATGGTATCTCACCAATTGCTGAAAGCAAAGTAGAACCTCAGGCAGCTGACATTAATTCAAATATTTTGGCAGCCTTCATTGTGTGTTCACCATTTCATGTGGGCTTAGGCTTTACCCATCTTCCATTCTACCCCCACTGCCAATAAGTAGTGAGGGTTAGGAGGCTTCAAGGTCCTCCCGGAAGAAGGTCAAAAGTGGGTCAAGGACATCCGGGTTAGAAGCTTCCGGCCAAACGGAATGTCTCAATTTGTACCCGGGCTAAACCATGGCTGGTTGAGTAAAGAATTGAATTGCTCACAACCGGAGCCAATTTGTTCTGCTGTTTTGGCACAAAATTCAGGCAGGTGGTCCTGCTCCTTTTGCTTGTTGCAATAAATTATAACAATTTGTCATACTGAATGAAGTGAAACATAGACACAGCCATGGGAAGGTTTGATTTGCTTTGGTCTTTATTTGAACTGGACTTATTTTTATTGGTCGCTTGTTAATAAATTAATGATTTACAGGTTTTCAACTAGTGATTCTATGATGTAATTGATACTGACTTTTCCACTTTGAATGAATTATACAATATTTTGAAAAAAAAAATAAGGGTTTTAAAACCAGAAAAAAACGGTGGAAAATATGTGTTTCAGTTAGTATTTTCCGGAACCGTTAGAAAAAAACGCCTTGAAGATTCATTTCAATACCCTGAGGTAAAAAGATTTAGAGGTCCAATAAGAACAGAAAAAAATAAGCTTTGAGGCAGATTGAAACACAAGCATTTTAAAACCAGAACCTGAAAGACATCAAGACACTTCTTTCAGTCTCTGATTTCAAGTTTTGTGTTAAAAGGTTTTTCAAATGAAAAAAGGTCCTGCTTTTAAAGACGTCACTTTCAAGAAATGGTAACACTTGATTTTAGTTCCGAAAAAAAATTGTTAAATAATTTTTTTTTACTGTCTTATAAATTACATAACAAACCCGTGCAAATCAATGGATTTCCAGGTTAAGTTTCAATTGTCTAAATAAGTTTAAACTATTGATTTCGAAAGTAATTTAATCTACGAAAAATGGGTTAATACTTCATTGTTGTCGTATTTTTGTTTTATTTTCGTTGCGTTTTTGTCCCATTTTTTAAGTTTCTTTTTCTTGTGCATGTCAGTTTGTCATTTTGTCATTTTTGTCATTTTTTGTCATTTTTGTCATTTTTTGTCGTTTTTGTCCTTTTTGTCATTTTTGTCATTTTTGTCATTTTTGTCATTTTTGTCATTTTTGTCATTTTTGTCATTTTTGTCATTTTTGTCATTTTTGTCATTTTTGTCATTTTTGTCATTTTTGTCATTTTTGTCATTTTTGTCATTTTTGTCATTTTTGTCATTTTTGTCATTTTTGTCATTTTTGTCATTTTTGTCATTTTTGTCATTTTTGTCATTTTTGTCATTTTTGTCATTTTTGTCATTTTTGTCATTTTTGTCATTTTTGTCATTTTTTGTCATTTTTGTCATTTTTGTCATTTTTGTCATTTTTGTCATTTTTGTCATTTTTGTCATTTTTGTCATTTTTGTCATTTTTGTCATTTTTGTCATTTTTGTCATTTTTGTCATTTTTGTCATTTTTGTCATTTTTGTCATTTTTGTCATTTTTGTCATTTTTGTCATTTTTGTCATTTTTGTCATTTTTGTCATTTTTGTCATTTTTGTCATTTTTTGTCATTTTTGTCATTTTTGTCATTTTTGTCATTTTTGTCATTTTTGTCATTTTTGTCATTTTTGTCATTTTTGTCATTTTTGTCATTTTTGTCATTTTTGTCATTTTTGTCATTTTTGTCATTTTTGTCATTTTTGTCATTTTTGTCATTTTTGTCATTTTTGTCATTTTTGTCATTTTTGTCATTTTTGTCATTTTTGTCATTTTTGTCATTTTTGTCATTTTTGTCATTTTTGTCATTTTTGTCATTTTTGTCATTTTTTGTCATTTTTGTCATTTTTGTCATTTTTGTCATTTTTGTCATTTTTGTCATTTTTGTCATTTTTGTCATTTTTGTCATTTTTGTCATTTTTGTCATTTTTGTCATTTTTGTCATTTTTGTCATTTTTTGTCATTTTTGTCATTTTTGTCATTTTTGTCATTTTTGTCATTTTTGTCATTTTTGTCATTTTTGTCATTTTTGTCATTTTTGTCATTTTTGTCATTTTTGTCATTTTTGTCATTTTTGTCATTTTTGTCATTTTTGTCATTTTTGTCATTTTTGTCATTTTTGTCATTTTTGTCATTTTTGTCATTTTTGTCATTTTTGTCATTTTTGTCATTTTTGTCATTTTTGTCATTTTTGTCATTTTTGTCATTTTTGTCATTTTTGTCATTTTTGTCATTTTTGTCATTTTTGTCATTTTTGTCATTTTTGTCATTTTTGTCATTTTTGTCATTTTTGTCATTTTTGTCATTTTTGTCATTTTTGTCATTTTTGTCATTTTTGTCATTTTTGTCATTTTTGTCATTTTTGTCATTTTTGTCATTTTTGTCATTTTTGTCATTTTTGTCATTTTTGTCATTTTTGTCATTTTTGTCATTTTTGTCATTTTTGTCATTTTTGTCATTTTTGTCATTTTTGTCATTTTTGTCATTTTTGTCATTTTTGTCATTTTTGTCATTTTTGTCATTTTTGTCATTTTTGTCATTTTTGTCATTTTTGTCATTTTTGTCATTTTTGTCATTTTTGTCATTTTTGTCATTTTTGTCATTTTTGTCATTTTTGTCATTTTTGTCATTTTTGTCATTTTTGTCATTTTTGTCATTTTTGTCATTTTTGTCATTTTTGTCATTTTTGTCATTTTTGTCATTTTTGTCATTTTTGTCATTTTTGTCATTTTTGTCATTTTTGTCATTTTTGTCATTTTTGACAATTTTAACAATTTTGTCAACTTTGTCAATTTTGTCAATTTTGACAATTTTGACTTTATTGACAATTTTGATAATTTGAACAATTTTGACAATTTTGACAATTTTAACTATTTTGACAAATTTGAAAATTTTGACAATTTTGACAATTTTGACAATTTTGACAATTTTGACAATTTTGACAATTTTGACGATTTTGATAGTTTTGACGATTTTCATAATTTGGAAAATTTTGCCAATTTTGACAATTTAGACATTTTTGCCAATTTTGCCAATTTTGACAATTTTGACAATTTTGACAATTTTGACAATTTTGACAATTTTGACAATTTTGACAATTTTGACAATTTTGACAATTTTGACAATTATGACAATTTTGACAATTTTGACAATTTTGACAATTTTGACAATTTTGACAGTTTTGACAATTTTGAAAGTTATGACAATTTTGACGATTTTGACAATTTTGACAATTTTGAGAATTTTGAGAATTACGAAAATTTTAACAATTTCGACAAATTTGACGTTTGTGACAATTTTGACAATTTTGGCAATTTTGACAATTTTAACAATTTTGACAATTTTGACAATTTTTAAAGTTTTGAAAATTTTTATAATTTTGACAGATTTGACAAATTGAAAATTTGGACAATTTTGAATTTTTCGACAATTTTTATTATTTTTACAGTTTTGACAAATTTGACGGTTTTGACAATTCTGAAAATTTTGACAATTTTGAAAATTTTGACAATTTTGACAATTTTGACAATTTAGCAAATTTTGACAATTTTGACAATTTTGACAATTTTGACAATTTTGACAATTTTGACAATTTTGACAATTTTGACAATTTTGACAATTTTGGCAATTTTGACAATTTTGACAATTTTGACAATTTTGACAATTTTGAGAATTTTGACAAATTTTACGATTTTGACAATTTTGCCAATTTTGACAGTTTTGACAATTTTGACAATTTTAATAATTTTTGTAATTTTGACAATTAAGACAATTTTTTTTATGAACTTTTCATATTTTTGACGATTTTGACAATATTGACAATTTGGACAATTTTTACAGTTTTCACAAATTTTGAAAATTTTGACAATTTTGACAATTTTGAAAATGTTGAAAATGTCGACAATTTTGTCAATTTTGTCAATTTTGACAATTTTGACATTTTTGACAA
>NW_026598041.1:0-14195 GCF_029784155.1 Uranotaenia lowii
TGGAGCCCTCGAAGGCAACCGAATGGCGATGATATTTATTCGATTAGAGAATGAAGTTGTGAAACGATCAAACGCGATTTTAAAAAAAAATCTTAAATCAGTAAGAAGGTCTAGGCAAATAAAAAAAAAATTAAAAGAATTGAACATGATTCCGATGACTCTTCTACCTGTGGAAATTATAATTGCAATCGAAAAATACAATGAAAAACAATAATTTTCCCCAAAAACTATAGAAAAAAGATTTTTGCAAAAAATAACTGATATTAAAATAAAAAATTGAATGGAAAATAAAAACAACAGCTTAAGGACAAAACAATTTTAACAAAAAAAAGAACAAAAATAAATAACAATAACATAAAAGTGAATAAAATTTATTGAAAAAAAAAACAAAACAGAACATTCAAACCAATTGCATGAAAATTTCAAAAATCGCATGAAATATTCTTAAAAATGAACCAGCAACTAAAAACCACCATAAAACAACAAACAAATCAATGACAAAAATGACAAAAATGACAAAATGACAAAAATGTCAAAAATGACAAAAATGACAAAAATGTCAAAAATGACAAAAATGACAAAAATGACAAAAATTACAAAAATGACAAAAATGACAAAAATGACAAAAATGACAAAAATGACAAAAATGACAAAAATGACAAAAATGACAAAAATGACAAAAATGACAAAAATGACAAAAATGACAAAAATGACAAAAATGACAAAAATGACAAAAATGACAAAAATGACAAAAATGACAAAAATGACAAAAATGACAAAAATGACAAAAATGACAAAAATGACAAAAATGACAAAAATGACAAAAATGACAAAAATGACAAAAATGACAAAAATGACAAAAATGACAAAAATGACAAAAATGACAAAAATGACAAAAATGACAAAAATGACAAAAATGACAAAAATGACAAAAATGACAAAAATGACAAAAATGACAAAAATGACAAAAATGACAAAAATGACAAAAATGACAAAAATGACAAAAATGACAAAAATGACAAAAATGACAAAAATGACAAAAATGACAAAAATGACAAAAATGACAAAAATGACAAAAATGACAAAAATGACAAAAATAACAAAAATGACAAAAATGACAAAAATGACAAAAATGACAAAAATGACAAAAATGACAAAAATGACAAAAATGACAAAAATGACAAAAATGACAGAAATGACAAAAATGACAAAAATGACAAAAATGACAAAAATGACAAAAATGACAAAAATGACAAAAATGACAAAAATGACAAAAATGACAAAAATGACAAAAATGACAAAAATGACAAAAATGACAAAAATGACAAAAATGACAAAAATGACAAAAATGACAAAAATGACAAAAATGACAAAAATGACAAAAATGACAAAAATGACAAAAATGACAAAAATGACAAAAATGACAAAAATGACAAAAATGACAAAAATGACAAAAATGACAAAAATGACAAAAATGACAAAAATGACAAAAATGACAAAAATGACAAAAATGACAAAAATGACAAAAATGACTAAATTGACAAAAATGACAAAAATGACAAAAATGACAAAAATGACAAAAATGACAAAAATGACAAAAATGACAAAAATGACAAAAATGTCAAAAATGTCAAAAATGACAAAAATGACAAAAATGACAAAAATGACAAAAATGACAAAAATGACAAAAATGACAAAAATGACAAAAATGACAAAAATGACAAAAATGACAAAAATGACAAAAATGACAAAAATGACAAAAATGACAAAAATGACAAAAATGACAAAAATGACAAAAATGACAAAAATGACAAAAATGACAAAAATGACAAAAATGACAAAAATGACAAAAATGACAAAAATGACAAAAATGACAAAAATGACAAAAATGACAAAAATGACAAAAATGACAAAAATGACAAAAATGACAAAAATGACAAAAATGACAAAAATGACAAAAATGACAAAAATGACAAAAATGACAAAAATGACAAAAATGACAAAAATGACAAAAAAAACAAAAATGACAAAAATGACAAAAATGACAAAAATGACAAAAATGACAAAAATGACAAAAATGACAAAAATGACAAAAATGACAAAAATGACAAAAATGACAAAAATGACAAAAATGACAAAAATGACAAAAATGACAAAAATGACAAAAATGACAAAAATGACAAAAATGACAAAAATGACAAAAATGACAAAAATGACAAAAATGACAAAAATGACAAAAATGACAAAAATGACAAAAATGACAAAAATGACAAAAATGACAAAAATGACAAAAATGACAAAAATGACAAAAATGACAAAAATGACAAAAATGACAAAAATGACAAAAATGACAAAAATGACAAAAATGACAAAAATGACAAAAATGACAAAAATGACAAAAATGACAAAAATGACAAAAATGACAAAAATGACAAAAATGACAAAAATGACAAAAATGACAAAAATGACAAAAATGACAAAAATGACAAAAATGACAAAAATGACAAAAATGACAAAAATGACAAAAATGACAAAAATGACAAAAATGACAAAAATGACAAAAATGACAAAAATGACAAAAATGACAAAAATGACAAAAATGACAAAAATGACAAAAATGACAAAAATGACAAAAATGACAAAAATGACAAAAATGACAAAAATGACAAAAATGACAAAAATGACAAAAATGACAAAAATGACAAAAATGACAAAAATGACAAAAATGACAAAAATGACAAAAATGACAAAAATGACAAAAATGACAAAAATGACAAAAATGACAAAAATGACAAAAATGACAAAAATGACAAAAATGACAAAAATGACAAAAATGACAAAAATGACAAAAATGACAAAAATGACAAAAATGACAAAAATGACAAAAATGACAAAAATGACAAAAATGACAAAAATGACAAAAATGACAAAAATGACAAAAATGACAAAAATGACAAAAATGACAAAAATGACAAAAATGACAAAAATGACAAAAATGACAAAAATGACAAAAATGACAAAAATGACAAAAATGACAAAAATGACAAAAATGACAAAAATGACAAAAATGACAAAAATGACAAAAATGACAAAAATGACAAAAATGACAAAAATGACAAAAATGACAAAAATGACAAAAATGACAAAAATGACAAAAATGACAAAAATGACAAAAATGACAAAAATGACAAAAATGACAAAAAAAACAAAAATGACAAAAATGACAAAAATGACAAAAATGACAAAAATGACAAAAATGACAAAAATGACAAAAATGACTAAATTGACAAAAATGACAAAAATGACAAAAATGACAAAAATGTCAAAAATGACAAAAATGACAAAAATGACAAAAATGACAAAAATGACAAAAATGACAAAAATGACAAAAATGACAAAAATGACAAAAATGACAAAAATGACAAAAATGACAAAAATGACAAAAATGACAAAAATGACAAAAATGACAAAAATGACAAAAATGACAAAAATGACAAAAATGACAAAAATGACAAAAATGACAAAAATGACAAAAATGACAAAAATGACAAAAATGACAAAAATGACAAAAATGACAAAAATGACAAAAATGACAAAAATGACAAAAATGACAAAAATGACAAAAATGACAAAAATGACAAAAATGACAAAAATGACAAAAATGACAAAAATGACAAAAATGACAAAAATGACAAAAATGACATAAATGACATAAATGACGTAAATGATATACATAGAAAAATTACACAAGAAAGGTTCAAAAATGATACATAAATGACACAATAATGACATCAAAATTACACTAAAATGACCACTGAATTACACTAAAATTGAAAAAAAAATTTTTTTTTTTACACAAAAATGACATATTTATTGACAAAAATGACACAAAATTTACACGAAAATAGCACAAAGATGACAAAAAATTACACAATCATGCAACAGAAATGACACAAAAACGACACAAAAACGAAACATAAATGTCACAAAAATGACACAAAAATTAATCAAATATGGTACAAAAATAGCACAAACATGACACAAATGTGACTTGAAAATGCAACAAAAATAACACAGAAATTATACAAAAATGACACAGAAATGACACATAGTAATCAGAGAAATGACATAGAATTTACACAAAAATGACAAAAAATGTCTCGAAAATGACAAAAAAATTAATAACGACACGAAAATAGTATAAATAATTGCAAAAAAAAACATAAAAATGAAACAAAAATGACACAGAAATGACACAATAATAACACAGAAAATGACACAAAAAATACACGAAAATGATACAAAAATGACACAAAAACAACATGAAAATAGCACAAAGATAACACAAAAATGACATTAAAATGACACAAAAATGACACAAAAATGACACTAAAAATGACACAATAATGACACAAAAATGACACAAAAATGACACAAAAATGACTCAAAAATGACACGAAAATGACACAAAAATGGCACAAATATTACACAAAAGTGACACAAAAACGACACATGACGTAAAGAAAGCTCGAAAATGACACAAAAATGACACGAACATGACACAAAAATGATTCAAAAATGACACGAAAATGACACAAAAATGACGCAAAAATGACCTAAAAATGGTACAAAATGACACAAAACGACACAAAATGACACATGACACAAAGATAACACGAAAATGACACAAATTGATTCAAAAATGACACAAAAGTTACACAAAAATAACATTTATGTATATGTACATATTGAAAATATTGATACATGCATAACCTTTCTGAAAACTTACCTCAAAGCTAAAATTTGAAGTCAAATACTTAATTGAGTACAATCATATAATATTTCGAATATTAAAATATTCTTTCATAAAAACCTTACAAAAACTAACAATCAGAGGAAAAATATGAATTTTCAAATTGATGCTCATGTTTAAATTGAAACCTGCGCTAAGAAAGGCTGCAAATAAATGAATCACACACAGAATCTGGCGAATCTTCACCAAAAATTTTCAGAATTGAATTGCGGAATCCAATCTTAAGTTTCAAATATAATTTTTTTTAATTAAAATTAAAGTCAATAAAGAGGAATTATTTTAAATTTTATCATTCTAGTTTAAATTTTTTACTAAGCCAGCGATAGGAAACCTTTTAAATTAACCACTTTTGTTTTAATTTCTTTTTGCGAGGCACACATTTGATAAAAATAATTCCTTGATATACTCATTTTCAACGACTTTCAATTAAAAAAAAGCTTAGAGAATAGCCCAAAAATGCATAGCAAGTAAAAAAATGGATGCGGACCGCGGGCGGCAGATTGCTCATTAAGACTAGTTTACTTTCGCAGATCAAAACCGATCTCATATGGGTTGTTCCTCATGCATTTCCAAATACTTCTGCCAAATTGGAGATCCTTTGACTTAACTCTGTTCTGCGCAATTAGTTTATGTGAATTGAGTTCATTTTTTTTTTTTAAATCCTCCCAAGAAAATTCTAGCGAGCCTCTGTTAATATAAAACGATTATTTTATGATGCATGGTGGTTCATTTTTTTTGCATTTTAATGGTTCTGTTATCAACTTGTTCAGTAATTTTACGTACACGTTGAAAGTTTTAAATCTCCGGTAAATCCAAAAAAAACTCTAAGGAAAATTCATTTTAAATTTTTTTATCCCAAATAAAGCTGTATAGTGGAATTTTTAAGCCAGTCACTTTAAATCTAATATGAATCTTAACACATTTTAGAAGCATTGTTTTGTTAATTTTAATCGAAGTTAAAAATTTTTTGAAAATTTGTGCAGTAAGAGATAAAAGGTGCATATAATTACACTCGATGTAGCATAAAAAAGATGTAAAATATTACGCTATTAACCCTCCAAAGCCGTTCGGGTCAATATGACCCGAAGCGCACATTTCAAACATCTTTATCATCATTCCAATATACTGATGAACTGGTAGTTTTGACAGACCAATATGTTCTATGAAAATTATGATCAAATTAACGCCAAAAAACTAAAATTTGAGTTTTTAAAATCGGTTCATTGAGAAATGAAATACAGCTAAGCAAAGCCAAAACTGGATGTCGTTTTTTTAAAGTAAGACTTTTTTTCTACCGGAAGATCTGTCATAGCGGTAAAAACTTTAATTGGACCCCAACATATCTATACATTGTCGGATAGATGGATTCTTGACAATTTCAAACATCAATGAAATAATTAAATACAGAAAAGCTGTCAGAAGTTATGAGTATTTTAAAAATAAAATTTATTTTTCGGACTTTTAACTTTCTGAACCAGTTTCTGAAAATCTGGTAATACATATCGACTTTATTTTGAAGTGTTGAGTAATTAGAATAAATTACCTACACAATGAATATCAAAATCATCAAAATCGGTTCACATTTACAGAACGAAATCAAATTACAACTCATATTTCCCCGAAACGGATATTTAGCGAACGGCTTTGGAAGGTTAAAACAAAAATAAAATGAAATGAAGCTCAGATGTGATCCTAAATTTATTTCTGAAACCCCAAAAACCGCTTCTAAAGGCCAGAAAACGCATTTTGAAGTTGTGATCCCAAATTAAGCTCAGAACGCCCAAAAAACGCTTCTGAAGACCAAAAACGCATTTTAAAGTTGTGATCTCAAATTAAGCTAAGAATCCCCAAAAGCACATCTAAAGGCCAGACAACTCATTTTAAAGTTTTGATTTCAAATGAAGCTCAGAATCTCCAAAACACGCTTCTCTAGGCCTTATTTTGAAGTTGTGATGCCAAATTAAGCTCAAATTCACGAAAAAACTCTTCTTAAGGCCAGAAAATACATTTTAAAGTTGTGATCTCAAATTAAGCTCAGAATCTCCAAAAAAAACGCTTCTAAATGCCATAAAATAAAAAGTTCTGATCTCAAATCAAGCTCAGAATCCCCCAAAAACGCTTGTAAAGGCTTGAAAACGAATTCAAAATTGAGATCGTAAATTAAACTCAGAACCTCCAAAAAACGCTTCCAAAGGCCAAAAAACGCATTCTAAAGTTGTGATCCCTAATTAGGCTCAAACTCTCGAAAAACGCTTCTCAAGGTCGCATCTTAAAGTTGTGATCCAAATTAAGCTCAAAATCCCCAAAAAAATACTTTTTAAGTCAAGAAAAGGCACTTTGGAGATGTGATCTCAAATTATGCTCAGAACCCCCAATAATGCTTTAACAGTCCAAAAAATGTATCTTTAAGTTGTGATCTCAAATTATGCTCAAAACTTTCTAAAAACGCTTCTAAATGCCAGAAAAAACATTTTAAAGTTCTGATCGTAAATTAAGCACAGACTCCCAAAAAATCTCTTCTTAAGACCAGAGAACGCATTTTCAATTTGTGATCCCAAATTGAGCTCAGAATCCCCAGGGAATGCTTCGAAAGGCCAAAAAATGCATTTTGAAGATGTCATCCCAAATAAAGCACAGACTGCCAAAACAGGCCGCATTTTGAAGTTGTGATCCCAAATTAAGCTCAGAATTTCAAGAAAATGTTACTAAATGTATGTATGTATGTATGAGTCCCCCATCGGTAGCAAGGTCCAGCCTATGTCTGTGTGGCTTGGCCTTCGAATTTACTTCTAGGGCTTCCACGGCCGATGGTTCGTCGAGAGAATGCATCCAACCCTCAAAAACCTACAATGGTTGGCACTCCACTCCGCTTGCAATAATTCCCTTGGGTTATCCCCAGATGCATTCCCTCTTATAAATATATAATAACAATTAAATAAACATAAAGTAATATAAAATAGGTATGTGCAATATAATATATGTAAGATATAAAGAATATGAAATATACAAAATATAATATGATAAATAAAATCAGAAATAAGATGGGCGGTCAAAATATGTACAATCATGACAGACTAGCACGATAATACTACAATTTCAATTAAAAAGTTACAGCATAAATATTCAAAATGTACATTTATATGAGAAATTTTTGAACATATATATTAAATAGTGAATGAAAGTTATTCAGATAGATATGCAGTGCAGATAGTATATTTTCTAATACTTGGTTTTTTTTATTGTTATACCTAGAATGTAAAATGTTATAAACACACAGTAGATTTAATTTAAAAAGTATTCAAGTCTGTTGAATGAGTCAGCAAGTGTGTATTCATACGCACTAATAATTTTTTTTTTCTTCAAGGAATTTAACAGCAAGCTGTCATTCTTCCCAATCCCTGCACTAATCAATGAATTTCTTATCATCTGGTTCACAAAATGTACCATATAATATTCATTAAAATCCTTATCCTGTTTTCTAATGAAAATTGAATTCTATTTTATCTCACAGAGAACAGACGTACAAGCTAGCCCACGAAACTTGTGTAAAATTTCCAGCGGCATTAGTTTAATTATTAGTTCATATATACGATTACGCCTTTTCGAAAACTGTACACTTGAGAATTTGATTTGTAACTTTTGAACGGCGCAATAGGTGCCACTGTTTAAAGTCAATTTTCAACATATTTTTTGGATGTCTGCATTTGAAATTTTACACACTTTTTTGAAGATTTTTTGTTCGAGCTTGTACGTCTGTTCTCTGTGTTTATCTCTACAATGACGGTTTGCTGTTCTATCTTTCTTTATAGTTTTCACATTAAATCTTCCAATATGTAAAATATACAGTAAACTTTGAAAACTGTGGTGGAATTGTGGCGCTAACTTAAAGCTTATGAAGTTTTAGAAATGCAATTATGATGGATATTACAATGAATGAAAATCCCACTAAAAAAGCGAGAAACTTCTTAAGGTGGCTGAAAAGACCTAAATCTTAAATTGTCCTAACACAAAAAGCATTGCGCACAAATTTAAAAAAAAAAAAAAAAAAAGATTTGATATCAAATCAGTTCAATTTACTACTCAAACAACTCACAATTGGCACTTGAGTTTCCACACCTTTAATTTATCTGACAATCGTTAAACATTTATTTTTGTTAAATTTGATGTTTGTGACAACATTAGCCTCGATAACCTCCAACTCTAAAAATTGACATCAAAATTATCTTTTCCAATCTATTCGACAAAGAAAAATTACGTTTCGTCAGTTAAGTGCATTTGAAAAAAAAATACATACTAGCGTATTATTGTTGAAAAATCAGCGCATGCTTTTTTTGCTAAATATTCCACTACGCACCGGAGTACGAGGTAAGATTTTGGTTGCTACAAGCCTTCTGAATACCATGGAACACATGAGATAAGCAACATCGATCCCGTCCGGATGTCAGCAAGTGAAACGCAAAACTAATGTCTGATATCTCTCGAAATAGCTGATTTTGAAAAGAGACTGTATTAAACATGAAATAGAGAAAAGAGTGAAATGTATATTGAAAGCTCCTTCCTCAGCCTAAGCGGTTTTGTTCTTTGCTGGCAGATGCTGATGCCGGTATAAGCCAGCGAACATGTTTTGAGAACAGCGTGTAGTCAAATTGATTTAGAAATTATTTTTCAAAATAAAAAAAACAGGCATTTCCTCCTATCTTTCGTTTTGTCAAAAGAAAAGAAAAAGAGAAAGGAAGCGAGAAAATAGAAAGACTAGTATAATTGGAAATTCCTCACCCGAAACGCGTTCAAGCTGCTTCAATAGTACGCTGACTGGTTGACACGATTCCATCATCATGCGTGTCTGCTGAGAAAAAGCTCTCTCTTTCTCATCCTGCATGCTACACAGTAACTGGTAATGCAACACACAAACACATTCACATATGCTTCGGAAGCTTTTTATGTCTCCTTCCGACTCGACCAACACGACAAAATTGCATTGCGGGGGAAAGTCCCGCGTCTATTAATTTTGACGCCATTTTTTTTTAATTTTGCAATTTAAATTTTCTTTCATTTAGGAGCACTAATCACAATTCATTTAGGAGCACCTAATCACTCTAAACATTTCCACTTTAAGATCATCCATTCCAGGGCATGTTACACAATCCATCGCACATTACTGCCGAGACAGCACGAAGCCGAAAAAAACCCAATCAAGTCGAAGTCTTCGTCACAAAATCATTTATTCTTCAAAAGTCGTATTATTTTGTAGACAACGTATTGAACACTTTTGGAAAAGGTTTCTTTTCAAATTTCACGATTCTATTCTGCTTTGCGAATTATTCTATGCCACCTCGCACAGCTCTCAAGGAAAAAAAAAAACACAGACGCGAGGGAGCGAAACCTAAACAAACCGTACGCGACGGAAGCACACAGCAGACTGTGAATTTCAAGAAAATGTTACTAAAGGTCAGAAAATGCATTTTAAAGTTGTGATCCTTAATAAGGCTCAAACTCTTGAAAAAGCGCTTTTCAAGGCCGCATTTTAAAGTTGTGATCTCAAATTAAGCTCAGAACCCCCAAAAATGCTTCTAAAGGCCAGACAATGCATTATTAAGTTGTGATCCCAAATTTTGTTCAGGCTCCCAAAAAACGCTTCTCAAGGCCGCATTTTCAAGTTGTGATTGTTAATTAAGCTCAGAATCCCGAAAAAACGCTTCAAAAAACCAGAAAATGCATTTTAAAGATGTGATCCCAAATTTAGCACAGAATTCCAAGAAAATGCTACTAAAGGTCAGAAAATGCATTTTAAAGTTGTGATCATAAATTAAGCTCAGAATCCTTTATAAGGCAATAAAATGCATTTTTAAGCTGCAATTTCAAATTTAGCTCTGAATCCTGAAAAAACGCGTCTAAAGGCCAGAAATTGCATTTTAAAGTTTTGATCCCAAATTAAGCCCATTTTCCGAATAAAATGCTTCTAAAGGCCAGAAAATTCATGTTAAAGTTGTCATTCCAAATTAAACTCAGAATCCCCAGAAAATGCTTCTAAAGTCCAGAAAAATAATTTTGAAGTTGTGAACCCAAATTAGGCACAGACTCCCGAAAAAAACGCTTCTAAAGGCCGCATTTTAAAGTTATGATCTCAAATTGAGTTTATGATCACTAGAAACCGTTTTTAAAGGCCAGAAAACGCATTTCAAAGTTGTGATCCCCAATTAAGCTCAGAATCCTCAGAAAATGCTTCTAAAGTCCAGAAAATGAATTTTGACTTTGTTATCCCAAAAAACGCTTTAAAAGGCCAGAAAAAGCATTTTTAAGTTGTGATCCCAAATTTAGCCAAAAAACGTAATTTGAAGTTGTGATCCCAAATGAAGCTCAGAATCTTAAAAAAAAATCTTCAAAAGGCCAGAAAATGTATTTTAGAGTTGTGATCCCAAATTAAGCTCAGACTTTCGATAAAATGCTTCTCAAGACCAGAAAATGCATTTTAAAGCAGAAGAACCCCTAAAATCGCTTCTTAAGGCCAGAAAACGAAATTTAAAGTTTTGATCCCAAATTAAGCTAAGTATTCCAAGAAAATGCTTCTTAAGGTCAGAAAATGCAATTTAAAGTTGTGACCCCGAATTAAGCAAAGAATCCCAAAAAACGATTCATAAGGCCAGAAAACACATTTTAAAGCTGGGTTTCAAAATTAGCTCAGAAGCCGGAAAAAAAATCGCTTCTAAAGGCCAGACAATGCATTATTAAGCTGTGATCTCAAATTAAGCTCAGAATCACCAGGAAATGCTTCTTAACTTCATAAAATGTATTATAAAATTGTGATCACAAATCAAGCTCAGAATCCCCAAAAACGCTTCTAAAAGCCAGAAAACGCATTTCAAAGTTGAGATCCCAAACTTAGCTCAGATTCCCGAAAAAACACTTCACAAAGTCGCATTTTAAAGTTGTGATCCCAAATCAAGCTCAGAATCTCGAAAAACACTCCTTAAGGCCAGAAAATGCATTTTCAAGCTCTGATCCCAGATTAAGCTCTGAATCCCCAAAAAAACGCTTCTTAAGGCCAGAACACGCAATTTCGTCTCATGGCCTGCTCCTTGACTACAACAATAATTATATTTAACGAGTTTTAAGTTTCAATTCTAGTTTTCAATTGCTTTCGTTTTTGTTAAATTTGATTAAACTTCATTAAAAAATAGAGATTTTTGAAAAAATTTCTGTTTTTATTATGTTTCTAAAAAATATCAGCTTTGTAAAGAATGATTCCCGCTTTCTTGCTAATGCTGTCCTTGATTTGTTTTGATTTCCAGCAGGGCATGAAAAAAACTTCCAAATGGGAAAATGGAAAATGATTATGAGTATCCTAGAAAAAAAAAGCGAAATTCTTTCCATCCTTGTTGCTTCATTACTGTCATCATCATCATCATCATCATCGTCATCGTCATAGACAGGTGTGGTTGGCTTCCCTCGAAATCGCAAAATGGTCGCCGCTCCTAGAATCCTTTCATCTTGCCGTACTGGTGATGTTCTATTTACTATCAAGCAACTTTTCCGTTTTTTTTCCCTGAGCAGGTAATAGGAAAGCACACCGCGCTGCTAGCAATAGCAAGTACTCGAAAGTCATTCAATGGTAAAAACTGGGTCAACATTCAGCAGAGTGAGACACACGGCATAAATAAGCAAGGAATGAAAGAAACCCTGCAGCGACGACCATCCGCAGTTGAGGAGGGACCGGAAAAGAAAAGCCGGGAAAAGATTTTCCATTCCTTTTTTATTTTGCTTGGTCCTGCAGAGAAAATATTCCTTGGAAAACCCCTTTGGATGGACACTCGGTGCCTAACCGCATCTTCCTGAAAAAGGGAGGTCTTTCCGGAATCGGAGGCGGACCCAGGCGGATGCCAGAAAGTAACTAATTAGTGCTGGATAGCTTTACTATTGCTTTGGCTTTGGTGTAATACTTTGCTGTTGCTTGTTCCCTGACGTCTTTTTCTCGCATCCGCAATCAACTTCAAAGATTTTGCAGCATTTCGCAGCGCAGCAGCGGTGCTTCTGGATTCGAAGGAGTTTGCGGAAAGTTTCCATTCTAGGGTTGTTGGCTTTCATTAGGGGCTCGCTTTTGTGGTTATCTGGCTTGATTGTTTTTCTGTTTGATGTTTCGTATTGGAAAAGAAATTAAAGTGAACAAATCAGTGTAGTTTCAAGAAAAAACGAATTTGATACAATTTGAGTGAAACAAATATTTTCTTATGTAATTTTTTGAACATCTCTAAACCGATCAAGGCCGCAGCATATTTTCTTTTCCCCAAGCATATCGGTTTCACCCGGGAAGATGATGTCTGTTTAATGTCTCAACCGAGAGGTAAGATCGGGCAAAATTATAACAAGAACCCAACTTTGAAAATTTAATCCTTTGTCTATTTGTTAAGTGGGCGAAGGGCAAAATCAAGAAGGAAAAAGAAAAGTTTTGCGGTGTGTATTAGAAGAGCACGTAGGCAGAATCAGCAAATAGAGAGGCCGGCCGTTGGAAAAGTCGGGAAAAGCTGTTTTACCTGCAAAATGGGTATTCCGTGTTAGAACTTTTCCGCTTTCGGCTGAATTATCGATGAGGGTTCAAGTTTTCTCCCCAGGCGGGCGTTTTTATAGCTAGAAGAAGGTTTGATACCGTAAAAGGTAGCAAAAAAAAAAGTTGATGAAGGTAAAATACAGGATAAGACCCATTAACCTGTTCAGTAGCAAGTAAAACAATTGCACAAAACTTTTACCCTGTCCGTACACCTTCGTCGTCGTCCTCGCCTTTGACTGTAACTATAGTCTTAACATAGTATTAGGTTACCCTGGGGTGTCATGAACTGGCACAGAAAAAAAACGCAGACAGTCATTTGACTTGCAAAAAAAACAAGCTGTTCCCGGGGTGCGATGATCCAAGAATGAGGGCGACTTCCAGCAAAGGTGTTATTTCAACGCAACGCAAGCAAGACTACCCAGTCATTAATTGAAATCGACCCATAGGCCCATGAACACTTTTATTTATTTTTTATATGCTAACCGGTAACAAAAAATTATGATTGGTAGTTGAAAGTGGACGTGAACAAGGTATCATTTCATAGAAATCATATTTGACAAAAATTTACGCTTTGTCAAAATTAGAATCAATCCTTTTTGAATTTTAAATATTGTATCTGAAATTCCAATAAACCTACATGAAAACAAAAAACTGATTATGATTCAATTTACTACCTTTCATTCAATTAGGGAGAAACAACGATAAGAAAATTCTGATGTCATTCAGAAACGTTTTTAAGTAGTGTCAAATATTGTATTTCATTCAACAACTTTGTTGAAGACTGCGAAATTATTTGACTTTTTTGCAAATGGGTTTATTGAGGAATTTTCTTTTTAGAGT
>NW_026598042.1:0-14195 GCF_029784155.1 Uranotaenia lowii
ATTTTTGACATTTTTGACATTTTTGACATTTTTGACATTTTTGACATTTTTGACATTTTTGACATTTTTGACATTTTTGACATTTTTGACATTTTTGACATTTTTGACATTTTTGACATTTTTGACATTTTTGACATTTTTGACATTTTTGACATTTTTGACATTTTTTACATTTTTTACATTTTTGACATTTTTGACATTTTTGACATTTTTGACATTTTTGACATTTTTGACATTTTTGACATTTTTGACATTTTTGACATTTTTGACATTTTTGACATTTTTGACATTTTTGACATTTTTGACATTTTTGACATTTTTGACATTTTTGACATTTTTGACATTTTTGACATTTTTGACATTTTTGTCATTTTTGACATTATTGACATTGTTGACATGACAAAATTGACAAAAAATGACAAAAATGACAAAAATAACAAAAATGACAAAACTGTCCAAAAAGTTAAAAATAACATAAACAGTTCTGCCACCATCTACCGGATTTTGAAATGTGAAACACTTCTGCGCTTTTGTCGAATTTATTGCAGTTCCTGTGCATTTCCGGTTTGGGAAGGGGTTTTGAAAGGGGTCATTTTCCTCGAAACCGGGACCTGACGGCATAAAACAAGACAAAACCTTATCATCGTTGTTTATGAATGAGCTTCGGGATGTTGTTGCACAGATTTTGTCATCCCGGAACCAGAAAGATGGCCTAGTGGGCCTAGCCTAGACAGCCAAAAAGAGCATCAAGTTATTGGTCGAATTTATTCTTCCATGAAGAAGCTTAACACTAAACGTACCGGAGGAGGTCAAATGACGGTTTTTGAACTTTGAATGATGATTACACCTTATGTAATTATTTTTTCGCAAATTTAACAACAGGACTATTTTTATTTTCAAAATGCAAGTATTTTTGCGTTTTTAGAATTTTTCTAAGTGTTGTGGTTTTCGAATAACGCATGTGGTATACCTATTCATACCGCGAGCGGTCAAATGACGGTTTACACTGTTTTCGCTAAAACTTTCTTGTTTCTCAACCGATTTCTTTAAAATTTATAGTTTTGAAAAGCCTATAATGTGACTCAAATATGTTTCTCAAACAATTTTCAGCTACAATCAGTTATTTTAAAGTTATGTTAAGTCCAAAATATTTTTTATGAAAAAACATGCTTCAGGAAAATTGCTATAAATCTGTTCATCAGTGCTCGAAAAAAATTCACTTAGTGCACAAGAAAGCTGAAATTAGAAGCTATATGTTGCACATACGGAAATTTTTATCAAATTTTTTTTTAAGATCATGGCCACAAAAAATGTAAAAAAGTTGTGTAAAACCCGTACTTTTCAATCAATCAAACGCCAAAGCTGTTCCTGTTATAGTAGAAAAATTTCAAAAAATGAATTGGAAAGTTGACGTAATTTGTCACATTTTGGCGTCTTTAGATTTTTTAAAATACGAAATACATAATTTATGACGAATTTTCAAAGGTAGCTGTTTTTCAAACATTTCATCAATTCGGATTTTTGATTCAATTCCTACACCGAAATTCAGCTTTGCACTGGATTTTGAGTATGTTATCGTAAGGTTTAGGCAAAAAAATTATATGCAAAAGAAAGAAAATTTCATACCGGTTCTAGTGACGTAACTACCCAGCTAACATGAAATCGTAATAGAAATGATAATCCAAATCGAATATTTAGACATTTTCTATAAACATCGTAAACACGTTGGTATTGAGTGATTTTCCACCATTCATTTACGACAAGCTTTGTCTAAAGAAAGTTGAATCGGATAGCAGTTTAGTCAAATCGTAAATATGTCTCCAAAACGTTGAGAATCTGCTAATTCAACATTTACGATTTGAGTGAACTGATTTACGATAAATGGGCGGTCCTTCAATTACCACTCTTTCCGGTCTCCTCTCATAAAAAGAGAATCTCACCCATAGAGCTATAGCGTGGTTCATATCAGTTGATGAGGTGGCATCGCGGTAAGATATCGGACAGCCAACTCGGAGGTCTGGAGTTCAAATCTCGGTCGGGGAATTTTTTTTTCGTTTATTTTGCTTTTTGTGGGAAAATCGAATCGTTGGAATCTTGTCATTGTAGATATATCGCCTCCAATTTTGTAGGTATATGCTATTTTGGTAAGTTTAATACAATTTATTCACCTGGTATACATGTTTGAATAATTCTGTTGTTCTTGTGTTATACCTTCATAAATGTTTGCTGGGTATATTGGCGGTGCGATGCTTGACAAAAATATAATAAATAAAACAGTGAGGTAGTTTCTGAATTTTGAAAAGTCAGCACAAATTCTTGCTTGGCAGACGGGCGCAGTGGGTGGTAATAGGGTGAGTGCTCCTACTTTGGACCTAGAGCATACTTTTTTAGTCCTAAAATGTCGAAAATTATAAATATTTTTTTTTTTGCTGGCATAGAATTAATATATTCCTATGCACACAATGAACTCTTATTCCTCCTGAACCCAACGATACCGTTTTTTGACATTAAAAGTCTTTCTGATGAAATTTTCAACGAACTTAAAAATGTACCTCCTCATCAGTAGTAAATCAGACAGCTCATTTAGTGGGGCGCGTTTTAAGAAATTAGAGTGTTTAAGGGAAAATCACAATTTTTCACTGTCTTGCCTAAGTTTTAAGGAAAATTTCTTTCACTGTGAAAAATATGAACCATCCTACCTATTTTTCTTAAAATTCATGAAAATCAATGAAAAACTCGGAAAATTTGCAACGGGTCCAAATATAGGAAACTTTCGACTTTGATGTTCCATGTTTAGACCTAACATCACCATAACTTTGTAGCAATACCCACAAATCAACAAAGGTGCGAATTTTTGATTGAGGCTTAATTCTGAACCGATATTGAATATTTCTAACAGTTTTTGCCAGCTTTGCGCACATAAACTGCAAGTAAATAGACACAAATAAGTTTGAGCTAATGTTCTGCTGATAGAGCTAACGGGGAATGAAAGTGTTTATGATATTCATAACAGAAATTTAAGTTTTTTTAAATGTTATAAAGGTGTAATACTTTTGTATGATAATAATTGATTGAAGATAACATTTTCAATAAATTTGTTTATTTATTTTCGAAAAACCATACTTTTATATGAATTTTAGCTCTAGGTCCATTTAAAGGAACCGGTTCAGTACCAAAATAGGAACAGTAGGTTCAATGTTGGAACTTTGGATCATACATATCTTTGCAAATCTCTCAGTAACGGCGTAACCAATGTTGAAAATTTTCAGTGAAACTTGCAGATAAGATAATGACGTATAAATGAATTCCCTAAAGGATATAAATTTCCCGTCCATTTTAGAGAAAATCATGATTATTTAAAAACCACCGCTTAAAGGGTCCAAAGTAGGGCAACAAACCCTATCTCAAAGCTATTTTGCACACGAAGACGGGTGAAAGGAAACGAAAAAATAAACGAGCATTCGCTCAAATTTTCTGGTTTTACTTTCAGAAATATATTTATCATATTTTTGTCAAGCATCGCACCGCCAATATAGTTACGTCACTAGAACCGGTATGAAATTTTCTTTCTTTTGCATATAATTTTTTTGCCTAAACCTTACGATAACATACTCAGAATCCAATGCAAAGCTGAATTTAGGTGTAGGAATTGTATCAAAAATCCGAATTGATGAAATGTTTGAAAGACAGCTACCTTTGAAAATTAGTCATAAATTATGTATTTCGTATTTTAAAAAATCTAAAGACGCCAAAATGTGACAAATTACGTCAACTTTCCAATTCATTTTTTGAAATTTTTCTACTATAACGAGAACAGCTTTGGCGTTTGATTGATTGAAAAGTACGGGTTTTACACAACTTTTTTACATTTTTTGTGGCCATGATCTTAAAAAAAATTTGATAAAAATTTCCGTATGTGCAACATATAGCTTCTAATTTCAGCTTTCTTGTGCACTAAGTGAATTTTTTTTGAGCACTGATGAACAGATTTATAGCAATTTTCCTGAAGCATGTTTTTTCATAAAAAATATTTTGGACTTAACATAACTTTAAAATAACTGATTGTAGCTGAAAGTTGTCTGAGAAACATATTTGAGTCACGTTATAGGCTTTTCAAAACTATAAATTTTAAAGAAATCGGTTGAGAAACAAGAAAGTTTTAGCGAAAACAGTGTAAACCGTCATTTGACCGCTCGCGGTATGAATAGGTATATACAAAGTGTCGGTATGTTTAGTGTTAACTAGGAACTAGAAACAAAAACTGTCCCAGTGCAGTTTATTGATCTGATTCATCTTTAGGATTAGCCAATTGCGTCATGAACGGGTTTAAACTGACTAGAATAAATAATCGGTGACTTTCTTTCTTCACTTTCTGTCTTTTCTAAATTAAAGTCTACCTGATTTTTAAATTAAAGTTTTTCCGACTGCTAATGTTCTGGCTTTCTGACTTTCCAGCTTTCAAACTAAAAGACTTTCTGTCTTCCTTACTATTTTTCTTAATTTTTTTTTCTTTATGTTTTTCTTTTAATTTTTGACTGTTTTGACTTTTTTGCCTTTTTTTGACTTTTTTGACTTTCTTGACTTTTTTTTTACTTTTTTTTACTTTTTTGCCTTTTTTGACTTTTTTGACTTTTTTGACTTTCTTGACTTTTTTTTTACTTTTTTTTTACTTTTTTGACTTTTTTGACATTTTTGACATTTTTGACATTTTTGCCTTTTTTGACTTTTTTGACTTTTTTGACTTTTTTGACTTTTTTGACTTTTTTGACTTTTTTGACTTTTTTGACTATTTTGACTATTTTGACTTTTTTGACTTTTTTGACTTTTTTGACTTTTTTGACTTTTTTGACTTTTTTGATTTTTTTGACTTTTTTGAATTTTTTGACTTTTTTGACTTTTTGACTTTTTTGACTTTTTTGACTTTTTTGACTTTTTTGACTTTTTTGACTTTTTGACTTTTTTGACTTTTTTGACTTTTTTGACTTTTTTGACTTTTTTGACTTTTTTGACTTTTTGAGTTTTTTGGGTTATTTGAGTTTTTTGACTTTTTTGACTTTTTTACTTTTTGAATCTATGACTTTTTGACTTTTTGACTTTTTAACTTTTTGACTTTTTGACTTTTTGACTTTTTGACTTTTTGACTTTTTGACTTTTTGACTTTTTGACTTTTTGACTTTTTGACTTTTTGACTTTTTGACTTTTTGACTTTTTGACTTTTTGACTTTTTGACTTTTTGACTTTTTGACTTTTTGACTTTTTGACTTTTTGACTTTTTGACTTTTTGACTTTTTGACTTTTTGACTTTTTGACTTTTTGACTTTTTGACTTTTTGACTTTTTGACTTTTTGACTTTTTGACTTTTTGACTTTTTGACTTTTTGACTTTTTGACTTTTTGACTTTTTGACTTTTTGACTTTTTGACTTTTTGACTTTTTGACTTTTTGACTTTTTGACTTTTTGACTTTTTGACTTTTTGACTTTTTGACTTTTTGACTTTTTGACTTTTTGACTTTTTGACTTTTTGACTTTTTGACTTTTTGACTTTTTGACTTTTTGACTTTTTGACTTTTTGACTTTTTGACTTTTTGACTTTTTGACTTTTTGACTTTTTGACTTTTTGACTTTTTGACTTTTTGACTTTTTGACTTTTTGACTTTTTGACTTTTTGACTTTTTGACTTTTTGACTTTTTGACTTTTTGACTTTTTGACTTTTTGACTTTTTGACTTTTTGACTTTTTGACTTTTTGACTTTTTGACTTTTTGACTTTTTGACTTTTTGACTTTTTGACTTTTTGACTTTTTGACTTTTTGACTTTTTGACTTTTTGACTTTTTGACTTTTTGACTTTTTGACTTTTTGACTTTTTGACTTTTTGACTTTTTGACTTTTTGACTTTTTGACTTTTTGACTTTTTGACTTTTTGACTTTTTGACTTTTTGACTTTTTGACTTTTTGACTTTTTGACTTTTTGACTTTTTGACTTTTTGACTTTTTGACTTTTTGACTTTTTGACTTTTTGACTTTTTGACTTTTTGACTTTTTGACTTTTTGACTTTTTGACTTTTTGACTTTTTGACTTTTTGACTTTTTGACTTTTTGACTTATTGACTTATTGACTTATTGACTTATTGACTTATTGACTTGTTGACTTTTTGACTTTTTGAATTTTTGACTTTTTGACTTTTTGACTTTTTGACTTTTTGACTTTTTGACTTTTTGACTTTTTGACTTTTTGACTTTTTGACTTTTTGACTTTTTGACTTTTTGACTTTTTGACTTTTTGACTTTTTGACTTTTTGACTTTTTGACTTTTTTACTTTTTGACTTTTTGACTTTTTGACTTTTTGACTTTTTGACTTTTTGAATTTTTGACTTTTTGAATTTTTGACTTTTTGACTTTTTGACTTTTTGACTTTTTGACTTTTTGACTTTTTGACTTTTTGACTTTTTGACTTTTTGACTTTTTGACTTTTTGACTTTTTGACTTTTTGACTTTTTGACTTTTTGACTTTTTGACTTTTTGACTTTTTGACTTTTTGACTTTTTGACTTTTTGACTTTTTGACTTTTTGACTTTTTGACTTTTTGACTTTTTGACTTTTTGACTTTTTGACTTTTTGACTTTTTGACTTTTTGACTTTTTGACTTTTTGACTTTTTGACTTTTTGACTTTTTGACTTTTTGACTTTTTGACTTTTTGACTTTTTGACTTTTTGACTTTTTGACTTTTTGACTTTTTGACTTTTTAACTTGTGACTTTCTTCTGACTATGATTATTTTACTTTTCAATTTTCCCAACTTTATAATTTGCGTCTTTCTTGATTTCTTACATTTCCTTTTTGACTTTCAGACTGTCTATCTAAATTTTGGAATTAAGTACTTAGACTCAATTAATTTTTTTCTTTCTGACTTTCTATTTTTCAGTGTTTATTGAAAAATTCTGAATTTTGTTAATTTACACAGTACATTTTTGCTTCGATTTCCAGCAAAAAAAAAAAGTGCTGGAAAAGTCCAGAAATCCAAATTTTTGCTGGAAACCAGCAAACATTCTCCGTATTGCTGATTTTTCCAGCTCTTGATCTGCATTGCTGGAAAACCACCAGTCAAATTTCTATTTTATGTTTTGAAAAAAAAAGCAAAATTTGCTGTGTAACTTCCTAATCATCTGACTTTCGGTGTCTGTGTCTGTCTGGAACTCAGTCTTAAATTCGCAATACAGCTTACCTTATTAAAAAATCCGCTTTTCTGCACAACACAATTTTCTTTCGAATTTCCAAGTTATAGTTTTGCACTGTTTAAATTCTAACTTTCTTCTTATACTGAATATACTCGTGTAGGTACACTTGTTCCGTACAATGTTCTAGACCGAACTGTCTGAAATTACCCAAACAATTAATTTTGGATGTTCACGGATTGCTGCGCGAAAAACGTTTTTGATTATCGCAGAATAAGCGCCTGCATTTAGATTTCATATCGATAAAATATCGACGATTTCCACAAATGAGAGTCGATTTTTAACAGCTTTGTGCAGTCAATGTAAAATTTAAAAAAAATCAACTCTTTTTGTCAGTATTTAGAAGGTTGTCCGCCAAAACGAAGAATGTTTAAAGTTTTCAATTGCGTTGTTATAACCATTCCTCCATGTAGGGATTAGGATAAGGTAAATAAATGATAAAGTAAGAATAAATTTTTAAAATCTTAGATAGTAAAGGGTCATTGTAAATTTAATCATAGACAATTTTTGCTTTAATTACATTGAAAAAAGGCATATATAAAAAAAATTATTATTATAAAAAGCTGTGTTTTTCTTATATTAAAAGTTGGCAAGCTAAAATTTCAAAACTCTACCATTGAAGGTAGGCGAAAAGAAAAAGGGATTTGAAGGATTTTAAAATGCGAAAATTCCAATGCTCTGCCGAAGGAAGGTTAAGAGCAAGAAATAATAAGATATTTATTGACGGGTTTTATACTAATCGAATATTTTCAAATCTACCAACGACAAAAAGAAGAGAAAAAAATGGTTTGAAGGTTTCTTAAAGGCAAAAAATATTATAGTCCGTCGATGAAAAGCAAGAAAATAGAAAACAAAATAGCATAAAGATATTACAATGGTCGAAAATTAGAAAAATACTACCAACAGTAGGTTAAAAAAAAAGATAAAC
The DNA here is from genome assembly GCF_029784155.1 of Uranotaenia lowii. Lineage (NCBI taxonomy): Eukaryota > Metazoa > Arthropoda > Insecta > Diptera > Culicidae > Uranotaenia > Uranotaenia lowii. The sequence goes on from NW_026598042.1 coordinate 8,163, forward strand.
AAATACAGAAAAAGAAAAAAATCCAAGAAGCTTTTGGAAAAGAAAAATTGTTATGCAGAAAAAAAAGCAAACCGATAATAAAAATAGAAGGATTTAGTTAAACTTTTTAATAAAAGCGAAAAGTTTAAACCTGACGTTGAAGGTGTAAAAAAAGAGAGACAGAAGGATTTGAATATTTTTAAAAACGCGAATATTTGAAAACGCAGTTTAAAAACAGGTAAGAGGAAGACGAGTAGAAGATAGGAGAGAAAAAAAACGAGAAACAGTGATTCGAAAGTTTTGAAAAAGCAAATAAAGTACCTACTAATGCTCCGTCGATAAAAAGCAAGAGAAAAGAAAATCTGTTTGGTTTGAAAAAGATTTGAAAAACACAACGCGATAATTTTAAAATTCTGCTAATGAAAGATAAGAAAAAAACAAAAACACTTGAAAAAAGTTTTATTGAAAGCAAAAAGTTAAAAAGAAAATGAAAAAAAATTGTTATGGAAGATTTATGAAAAAGCGAGAATGTTCAAGCTCTATCGAGGAAAATTTTCAAATGGAAATAGAATAATTCAAAAAAGATAAAAAAAAACTAAAATTAAAAACTTTGTCAATGGAAGGTAAGAAAAAATAAATAAAAGAAAAATTGAAGCGTCTAGTAAAAAAAATTGAAAAAGCAAAAATTAAAAATAGTGAAAAACAAAGTAATTAAAAGATAATTAATTATGAAAAGAAAATTGGGAAAATGTTAGTGACATAAGGAAATAGAAAAAAATTCATTAGAAAAACAAATATAAAAAAACGACAATTTTAAAACTGTCGATAGAAAAAAAACTGAGAGCGAAAATAAAAAGAAACAGAATGGTTTTAAAAGGACACAAAACTTTAAAATTTGGAAACTTTACCGACAGAAGGTGAGAAATTTGAAACTTCACCGGAGACAGATTTAAGAAAAGAAAAAAAAGGGACAACTTAATTTGAAAATTCAAAAACCAAAAAATAAAAATTAAAGTACAAATAAATCACAATATATATGATAATATAATTTTTCGTACAAATATTTGTTTATGGATCTTGATGATCTTGAATCTCTACCTTATCAGAGAAAGAAAACAAACAGAAAGAAAACAAAATGAAATTACTAATATTTTCATGAATATTATTATGTACAATGTAAAAACTTTTCATGAAAACCAATGAATAAACCAAATAGAAAATCACAATAGTAGATTTGATAAAAGATGAAAAAGGAATGTCCAGGAATTTCGAAATGATTAACAAATAAAACTTTGGAACAAGCAAAGGAGATATACTATTGATACAAAACTATAGAAAATGAATGATAAAGTAAGAATAAATTATTGAAACCTTAAATAGTAAAGGTGGTAAAGAGTCAATGTAAATTTAATCATAGACAATTTTTGCTTTAATTACATTGAAAAAAGGCATATTTTCGTTTAATCAATATCCAAAATTGGAAAAAATAAATTGATGATTACATATAAAAAGCGATGTTTTTCTGGTATTCTAATTAATTAAGAGTAGGCAAGGGGACGGATGTAGGGATTAGGATAAGGTAGATGAATGACAGCATTATATTCGGATCTACCATGAACTAGAATGAGTGAAATATCAAAGTTCTTATTATAAAACGATAATGACTATACACGCATAAGCGTGTATTTCATACGTTCAGTAACGGATTTCCGTTAATGCTCGAACGAGCTTACGTTAACGAGTGTGAGTGAATACTCGATGAAAAAAAAGAAAGAGAGTATGCCACTCTTTCTAGCTTCGTGTGAGGGCTAGAAAAGTCAGTTAATAAACGAGATTGAAGTAGAATAGACGCGTAGAAGAAATATCACTGCTCGTCGTGGAAATAAGCTTGAAAAAATACGGCCAGTCACTACACTCCACAGTTAAAATTTTCATTCAATTGGCCTTTTTGAGAAGATAAAACAATCCTATCAATGATCCCAAAAAGTGTTATTACGATGGAAAAAGTTAACCCGTTTTTGTTTTTTTAATTTTTTCATCCCATGGACGGTGGCTGGAGGCTTATTGTTGGTATTTCCGCCAAAACGACTTCCAGCCAAGGTATATCTTTTTCGTGAGTTTACTCAAAGTGTGAAACTAACAACACGCTTTAGGCTTGGATCCCGCTTGGGACAAAGCTTAGTGGTTCAATTATTTATCCTAATTGCGTGAAAAAAGACAATTAAAATATTTTGAAATTCAAAACAATAATGTTTAACGAGAAATAAGTGATTTTCCTAGCAAGTTGAATTCTTAAATTCAACTTTTCCCTTGTTTCTTGACACAGAATCACGAATTTCGCTTTCTCATAATTGTCAAACCCTTTATAATGCTTCTGAAATTGATGCCTTTAGTCTCTATTAGAGTGATTAATTCAGAATACAAAAGTGTATCGATCACGTGACGTGTGACGAGCTATAATTTGCACATTGCACATCGTTCATGGTCACAAAACCTTAATTCTTCCCAGCTGATGAATTTATGCAAAAATCAACCCCCACATGGATTCATTGCACATTTATGGGTCCATATGATTACGTTATATTGCCCAGCAATTGGACCGACTCAAATTTCTATTTCCAAAGGAAAATTTGATGGTTTTGCTTCATATCAAACAAATGAAAACTTGATTTAATTTGTTTTGGCAGGATCGTCAATTTTGGCTCAAGTTTTAAATGGGACCTAAATTTATCCAAATTTGAGTCAATCTAACGGTTTGAGGTGGGGTCAAAGACAAAGGCACGTGCCAATAGACAGCCGGTAATGATCGATATGTATGAAGTTTTCAACTAAACGTACTACTACCCTTGACTAAAAACTGTAGTAGAGAAGTTAAGCCGCCCTCTCACCGCTGTTTTTTTTTCGTTTGTTTCGGTTCGAATTTTCATTTAGCAGAGCACAGCTGAGCTCAGCTGAGCCCTGAGCTTCCACAGAGACTAAACCGGATCCCAAATTTGCATAATTGAATAATTGAAGAGCATTTTGCTGGGTCTGGGTCTGGGTCTGCTGTCTGAGTCTGGGCTTCGGTGCTCTCGGATCAGTTCGAAGCGCACGTATGGATAGTTATTAATCGGCCACCATATGCATCATGGATTGGCGTTTAGATTGTTGTTTCATTTGTAGCCGAATCTGTGCGTAACCTGGCAGTTGGTACATAAAATGGATCAACATTCAGTTGGTAATCTCCCTGAAATGGCCTATCAATCGGAAGCTGGGGATTACTTTCCAATTTTCATTCGAAAAAAACTGAGAAAATGGCTTTTTGGTTAAGCCTTGTTATGGAAGTAGGTACAGGATATGGAACAATGTTTAACAATTCAGATGGTTTTTGATTGTATTGTAGTTTTTGTTATTATTTACGAAAATTACTGTTTTCCCATGCAAGCTATAAAACCTGTGTTATTCATGGGTCATTCCAAATTCATTTAGAAGTGTGCCTAAAACACATTCATAAACTGTTGAATCATTTAGCTTTGGTCTGATAGAGCTCCGAGACTAGAGCGTGTTTGGATTCACACTTTGGGTAAGCTTCCTGGGAAAAAGGTATCCGAAACAATTTCCTAAAAGCATATCTGAGCAAACAGTCTTAAGGGAAAGGTCCTCCATGGAAAAGGTCCAACAATGATAAGGCTTCAGATGGGATGAAAAATGAAATGCGTTTACTTTTTTCAGCGTAACTATTTCTTTGGGGGTTGGTTTCAGTGAAGTTGATAGGTTTGTTCAACAAAACTCAATCGAAATCAATTGAAATGGATTGACAGTTGATCAGCTGTTTTTCCAATTGACTTCGATCGATTTCTATCAGGCTGCTGAATGAACAGCCAGACACTAATACTAACGCGCTGTGTTTATTGTCATTTTGTTATTCAGCTATATACACTATGAGGTTTCGGGATTGATTGTCTTATTTAAAAAAGCAAAATCGGAATGACCTTTAATTTTATTTTCAATTAATTTTTCAATTCCCCATGCGTCTCCGCTAGAATTGAAAATACAAAAAAAAAACTGAGTTTATGTTCCGTCCCCACCAAAAAGAAAATAAAAAAAAAACGATGCATATAAAGTTTTTTTTTAATAAAGCTAGCGTTTTATTTTTATTCAATATTTTATTTCTTATATCAATTTATATCAACTTTTATCAATTTATTTTGCGGTTAACTTTTCAAAAAAACTAATTTGCTAACAACGTTTTTTTTCACTCCCCGGGCGGGAGCACCGTATGACGGTAAAAATCTAGTCCGCTTAAATCGACATTTGCTTCGGTGCAGTAACTACACTGAAAGATGCTATTCGAAATACTGCATCTCCGACACAGCACCGCCGACACCACGTCGCCCGACATCACTTTCACTGGCACAGCACCATCGACTCAGAATACCTGGCAGAGTACGACTTTCACAGCAACACCGACCCAGCATGATTTGCACAGCACCACCGACACCGCAGCACCGACCAACACAGCACCACCGACACCGACTTAGCACGGCACAGCACCACCGACTCAGTACACGACAGAGGACACCGCACCGAATGACACCACTTTCAAACTTGAAAATTAAACAACAAACCGAATCAGCTGTTTTTTGACAGTAAACAACTGCATTTGTGTTAGTGCGATAGAAACCGATAGAAACGAATCCTGCTCTCGAGCTTGATCGATTTCGATTGGTTTCGATCGATTTCGATTGGCTTCATTGAACGTCAATTGGATTAGTTTCGATCACAACATTGGCTGAGTGAACAACAATTTACCAATCGAAATCGATTGAAACCGATTTCAATTGGCTGTTGAACAGGCTTGATATTGTTTTTCCCTCGCGGAAATCATCGAAATTTTTTGATGGTAGAACTGCAGGCGCTTTTATTTTATTCCCAGAGACAGAGTCTACGCAGTAGCATAATTTTCATTGTCAAAACTGTCAAAATTGTCAAAATTGTCAAAATCGTCAAAAATTGTCAAAAATGTTAAAATTGTCAAAAATGTTAAAATTGTCAAAAATTGTCAAAATTGTCAAAAATGTCAAAAATGTGAAAATTGTCAAAATTTTCAAAATTGTCAAAATTGTCAAAATTGTCAAAAATGTCAAAATTGTCAAAATTGTCAAAATTGTCAAAATTGTCAAAATTGTCAAAATTGTCAAAATTGTCAAAATTGTCAAAATTGTCAAAATTGTCAAAATTGTCAAAATTGTCAAAACTGTCAAAATTTTCAAATTGTAAAAATTGTCAAAATTGTTTAAATTGTTTAAATTGCCAAAAATATAAAAATTTACAAAATTCTCATAACTTTCATATTTTCAGATTACAATATTAGAATTTCAAGTTTTCATTTGAAATTTTCAGACATTCAATCGAAGAAGGAAGATCAAATTAAGCATTTAATTGACATGAGGAATTCTTTTGTGGCGAAGATTTTTTTTTCATCGAAAGCTGTAAATCTCCATTACGGCAGTTATCCTTTCAACTTTAAGTCAAACGGGTGTCACAACTTTGTGTAAGTATCACACTTTGTCACCCTTTATAACCAGCCCGTGATCATTGCGAAAGTTAGGTGAACTATAAATCCACCACATCAGCTCAATTCAGGGGTAAAAATCCCTTCAATTTATTCACTTTGTCCCATAGAAAGAGGAAAATTCCTCTGAAACGAAGCTTTAAGGGAGTAATTTCGCCCAACTCCTTTTCGTTTCTGCTTGCTTCTATCTAAACACTCGAATGATTTACGATCAAAGTTTTGCCCTGCTACCAACAACAGTTAGTTTACTGTTCTCTCAGCGCCATTCCAGCCATTTCGGGAACCGTTGATGGTGATGGAATTGTGTTGATCCCATTTTCCAGTTACTCAACTTTCGACGGGCGCGAGCAGCAACAAGCTTGCTGGAAGATGATAAACAGAAGGAAAAAAATCGACCGAGTTTAGTGTTAACGCTTTTTAAAGCGCCTTTCGGTAGGCAACAGCCAAACAAGTTTTCTGAAATCGACAGTTTTCGGTATGTTTTGAACGAAACTTTTGAT
>NW_026598043.1:0-1045 GCF_029784155.1 Uranotaenia lowii
CAAAAGAGGATTGAATTTCAATCAACAAGCTATCAAAGTTTAAGTTCGGCGTTAAAGAGAATAACTTTGAGCTATTACAGCTACTAGGTTTACTAGTATGTTGCATAAGTTTTGCGGTTCAAAAGAGGACCGTGCTATGAGTCAAAATTGCGTTTCATATGTTGGTACACTGTATAAACTTTGATTAAAGGTTAAGTTTTTTTCTAAAAGGCTTAAAAGCATTTAGAAGACTTTAAATCGAGTTCCAGAGTTTGATAAAAAAATACATCAGCTTTTTGAAATGTAAAAGAAAAATCTATTTTTTTTTATCAGGGCAACGTCTTCCATTACCCTCATACCATACATAGTTTTTGTGACGAATGTGTATACACTTCATATTTTCAGCAATAAGCCTCACTTCTTCGAGTAGAGCTATGATATGATCCCTGTTAATCGATGTGAAAATTTACAATTCAGTCTTCTATTGGAGTGGCAATGATTTGTAGCTCGTCATACAAGAAGCAAAAGCTAATTTGAGAAATATTGCAAATTTAATGAAGAGATTCATCATCGTAATTTATGTTTGTTACTGCATAAATTCGGTGAAAGATGAAGTTATTTTTAAGTAAGGACATCTCAAGATTATGAAAAATGTTTAAAGACTGATAGAAAGTTAGAAGAAGGAGCATCATCACCACATATCAAATTTTTGTTCTGCACGGACCTACTACTATGAAGATGAAGATACAGATAGAGTTGCATCTACCACCATACAACAATTGGCCAAGTGTAGTGGGCCCCACAAGCGGAAATTTGCAGTGCGAAGATATTAGAAGCTTATCTTTCATTTCTTCTAACTTTCTAGTCGTCTATTACAAATTTTCATAATCTTAAGATGTCTTTACTAAAAAGGACTTCATTTTTCACCGATAAGACCAATAAATTAAGTAACAATATTGCAATTTCATTTTAACATCGAAAATTGGGTCTGAACCAGCTAAAACCAGCTGGACGATAATTGGAAATTCAATAATCACAGTCTGTTCAAACCCATCTATTGATGGTA